>NC_064633.1:598839452-598941249 GCF_023864275.1 Schistocerca cancellata
GTTAATCTGCATCATACAGAACTTATGAAAAAACTAGAAAGTTACTAAAACCTAAAAACATCTACGTTATCTCAAGAGTAGTAACTGCACGATTGTAGTGCAGCCTACAAAAACGATGTTACAAACCAAGATAGAAATATGTGCAATGAAATATTCCTATACATGCAGAAGAACAGTAAAACAATATCATGTGTAGTTACATGTCTATTGTGTGAAATTGCTAACGAGAAGTGCAACAATCCAAGTCTACATTTATAGATCCCTCATAAAGTAGTGTCTCATTACACAGTACACATCGAAACGTTGCAATCAGTACTCAGTCATAACCAAGAAACTATGTTAATGTATTCTAATATACAGGCAAACACAAATGTAAAGTAGAACCCCACTGTAAGTGTCATTGAACTAAGTGAACAGGAATTTTAAACTTCCAATCTGCTGTACTTTAGTCAACAACCATACTTGGGAAACCAAGCAGGTATGCTTCAAACAGATCAATCTTAAAAGAACGAAAGTAGTTGCACAATCTATCAACATGGGCCATGGTATAGAAACACCTTTTGTGAATGAACGCTTAGCACACTGGCATGAACTAAGCATCGGAAGGGAAGAATCAGAAGAAGAAAGTACGTACATATCAGAGTCATGAACACGTAAAGTGCTAAAGACATCGCAATGTTGTCGAAACGACAAACTCTTACTCAACAAAACTTGCGGAAACCCTGGGTGATAACTAACTTCTGTATAAAAAAATGGGGGAAGCACACAATATGAAACATGACATTATATTTGGGGTTACAGGGAGAGAAACAACGTAATCAACTAGTGTAGATAATTGAGTCAGTAAGCGTAGTTCCATTACTCCATGTCAAATAACGTACTACAACTGACAATCTTGCGACCGAACCGCTGAATCTTTCCATCAGTAAATGGGGTATTTCTCAACTGACTCAGTTGTTTTAACCCCCTCCACTGACGGAATGACCCACTTCCCAATTCCTTATGTATAAAACCAATACGGACTTGTAGCTGTCACGCCTTTGCGCTTACTGCTACGTATTTTAACTGTAAATAGCTCAGTCCCAATGGTAAGAGGCAGTAGTGAATTCACGTAGTTAATATTTGAATCCAGCACAGCTGCCACAAGCTCAGCTCACTTTTACTCCACTCCTACCCTCGCCATTGCACCACATTAACTAGGTGCTACGTGGACCTTGCTAAATTCACTTGCGTATACATTTTTGACCGTTACTCGCCAGTATTTACCTAATGATTAGTACACTCCTCACCGGACTATTCCCCTAAGAGCTGTGATGATTGAACGGGTTCGATCCACGGCCTACAGTGCCCTACAGTTCACACGGTAACACTGCCTACCTGACCCACTTAACTTGGTAGTGAGCTTATGTATCCAATCACCACTGCTAGCAGCAGTGGATAATCCTATCAGCACGACGAGAGCAGCAGACTTACCGTCGAATCCTCCTGAAAATACTTATAACTACGGTCGCCAGCTCTGAAGGAGCAAAAGAATAAATCAATTTTTGGGCTCGTTTCAAAGTGAAATGGCTTGAGTTGAATTTAAACTTAATTCTGAATATTACTATTTCTGATCATTCTAGATGATTCAACAAAGCAAATACTCTCTCAATTTCTGTGAGTTGGCTTGGTAATTACTACCAAGACAGGTTATGCAACTTCGGTTAACTAAATTCTATCCTTCAACTTATTTAATGATTTTGGATATTACTCTTTGGACCATTGATACAGAATTAGTTAAATGACTTTACTTGAAAGGTTGCTCAGAAAAATTTAAGTAACTGTAAATAGGCGACTCATTCTGGTGTGACCATTGCTCTTTTCAACATTCTTATACGCTAAAGTATTCTACAACCAAAAGAATTGTAAATGAAAGAGGCGATGGTGGCCTCAGTCTGATTTCACTATACTATGTTTGAGGTTACTACACTTTACAATGAACAACATGTGTCGTAATTTTACTCATTACTATATTCTGTCCTCTGCACTTGCATAAAAGAAAACTGGTATTCTCCTTTTACATGTATACAAAGTTCGACTTAACAATTGCAAGCAGTCTTGCCTTGGGTAGACGTGTCGGTGCTGGTGGTGAGATGCATGTGGCTAACGCAGCTCTTCACGCCTCATGCCCTTAATGGCGGCTGGAACTATGAGCTGTAGCACTCGTATAAGCTACTGCACGTCCGCCATAAAATCTGGGCACAGGAACTCTTACAATCAGCCCCAGTGGCATAAAGGCGGCTTCAACAACCATTCGTCGCGTTTTACTCCAAAAACGGCGACGATATTCGCCTCTTCGCTGTTGCACAATCACTTTTGCGTGAGCACAGTTACGCACGTCCGATCACGTCAACACTCCCCAGGCCATTTCATTGTTCAGTCCCTGTGTCTCCAGCTACCCCTAGCTACGCTCGTATCACCAAGAGTGGGGGCGTTCCCCTACCACCTTTTTACCGAAATCATTTAGTATTTAAGAATATTTATATTTACTACCCTGGAGTCCATACCAGTCATAATAATTTACTACTAGCGCTTTACAACATTAAATTATACAGTAATAACTTATAATTACCAAGAAAAAGAATACATTTGACTCTGAGAGCTTAGTGCATTGTCTGAAAGGCAGCGCTAATTCCCAGTTTCGCCAATAGATGGCATCAGGGTGCACTCCCTGGCAGTCTCACACAAGCGCGCCCGTTTCCGACGCGCGGGCTCCAAATTACTGTCAGCCCACCATCATTTCAGTTCCGTTACAATCTGTTGAAAATCCACCAAGAGTATCATGCCTAATGATCTGAGTATCGTGTAGGAACGTAGGTCTCCCTGTGACATGTGTCATACTAAACCTAAAGACGTACCATAAATCCACAAGACCACTAAAACCAAAACCACATCAAAATAAATAACCTACATTCTTTATAAGGAGGGACATAGCTGTACATATCGAAGGAGGGCATCGTATAAGCGCGAATGCACAAGGAAAGAAACTGGCCGGCCGGTGTGGCCAAGCGGTTCTAGGCGCTGCAGTCTGGAACCGCGCGACCGCTACGGTCGCAGGTTCGAATTCTGCCTCGGGCATGGATGTGTGTGATGTCCTTAGGTTAGTTAAGTTTAAGTAGTTCTAAGTTCTAGGGGACTGATGACCTCAGATGTTGAGTGCCATAGTGCTCAGAGCCAGTTGAACCATTTGAAAGAAACTGACTATTGAAAGCGAGGAGAAAAGGCGTACTCACAGCTAGAAACTAAAACTGCTTGGAACTCAATACAAAAAGTTATGGAAAATGATAAGGAAACGAGAATATCAGTAAAATGTTAATAGTTTCAGTGTGCCTATCCAAATCAGCATGTAAAAATGTGTCAGCAACTAGAAGGCCAGCTGTGGCGCAAAGCAGTGGAATCTAACGAAAGAGTGTTAGATCCAACAAGTCCCTTGGGACCTACGTATGGTCGAAAGGAATGAAGAAGCAAACCACAACAATTTTAAAGAATTAGAACGGTTGGTAACATCTCACTACTAATCACAGTTGGTGCATAAAGGAAAGAGGGAAATATGTAATAACTCGTGACAGCAGTAGGGTCAGTACAGATCAAATATGAAAAGTTAATGAAAGCATTACATGCAGTAACATTAAATACTTCAGGTAAAGTTCCAACAAATTAGTGCTATTACACTGTATCAGTAAGAACTCACGAATAAGTGAGTAACTAAATGATAATTTATATATGAAAGAGGTAAATACAATGTAGTTCAAAAACTGCAAAAAAAAGAAAAAAAAAGGAACACACAGTGAAAGATAGCCTTAGATGTTACAAATTGGTCACTTCAAGGACAGTTCCCAGCCAGACGCCCCGTAGAGTACATTCTACTGAGCCCAAACCACCGCCATTTGCAACTTCAATGATGTCAAGCGAGAGCTCATTGGAGGACAGGGTGGAGGTCCGTCGTGTTTTCTGCCGAGGGCTGGTTCTGCCTCGGTACCAGCGATGGCCGTATTTCGGTTGAAAGGAGGCCAGTTGCGGATCAGCACCAAACCCGTCCGCATGCTAGACACACTGCACCGACACCTGGAATTATGGTCTGGGATGCGATCTCGTGTGACAGCAGGCGCACCCTGACTGCAAATTTGTACGTCAGTCTGGTGCTTCGACCTGTTGTGCAGTTGTTCAAGAGCAGCGTTCAAGGGGGTGTTTTCCAGCAGGATAGCGCTCGCTCACATACCGCTGTTGTGACCCAACACATGCTCTGCAGAGTGTCTACATGTCGCCTTGGCCTACTGTAATCTACCTGCTCCTTCCTAGTTCCATCTGTTGTCCACATTAGTCTTTTATGAAGATTTGAGAAGAGGGAAGATTGCACTAAATTTTCTAGTTTACTTAGCTCGTCGTGCAGAGTTGGCTCCAGTTCTGCTTGTCTAGGGTCTAATTCTTGAAGCTGAAAATGTCAGATTTTAGCTCCTCACGGTTGGATTGATCTAAATAAATTTGAGGATTGTTTTGCACAATTTTTGTTTTTACGTAAATATATTTTTTCGCATATTAGTACAGTCCTTTGATTTTTCACATTAATAAAGCAGAAATTACATTGTTGGCTCAAAATACAAAAATACGACCTATCAAGTCGGAGACATACTTACGACTCTCACACTCTGTGGAAATAACAATATTCCAAAGGGTTTACAATTTTCCTTAACAAATGAATGCCCAGTAGCATTTGTTACATTATTAATTTCGACTACTATTTCATAAATGAATCCAGAAATAAACATAGTAACCAGAAAAGTATTGTATAATTAATAATAGAAATTTTAAATGTGCCAGTAGTTCGTAATTTCAAACGTTTCTAAAGGAAAATAATTTCAACTGTACATTCAGAACTAGTACTTATCGATTATAACATCTAGACTACAACATACTATAAAGTAATTAATTTCCATAAATTTTAACTTGAAATATAACATACTTTGTAAAAAATTAATTAAAAGTTTTCAGAAAAGCAACTGAGATAATATTGATCTGTCCAAAATTCAAAAAATAGTACTGGTACCGACAACTACTGTTGAGGAAAAGTAAAGCTAGAGGAGGATTTCCCGTTACACTACTCGATCACCAGATCTGTCTCCAGTCGAGCACATATGGGACGTCATCGGACGGCAACTCCAGTGTCATCCAGAACCAGCATTAACCGTCACTGTATTGACTGACCAAATGCAACAGGCACGGAACTCCATCCCGCAAACTGACATCTGGCACCTGTCCAACACGATGCATGCTCGTTTGCTTGCTTACATTCAACATTCTGTCAGTTACACCGGTTAATAATGTACCAGCGTTTCACATTTGCAACAGCTTTTCTAGCGCCTACATTAACCTGTGAAACTGCAATGTTAATCACTTACATACACTCCTGGAAATGGAAAAAAGAACACATTGACACCGGTGTGTCAGACCCACCATACTTGCTCCGGACACTGCGAGAGGGCTGTACAAGCAATGATCACACGCACGGCACAGCGGACACACCAGGAACCGCGGTGTTGGCCGTCGAATGGCGCTAGCTGCGCAGCATTTGTGCACCGCCGCCGTCAGTGTCAGCCAGTTTGCCGTGGCATACGGAGCTCCATCGCAGTCTTTAACACTGGTAGCATGCCGCGACAGCGTGGACGTGAACCGTATGTACAGTTGACGGACTTTGAGCGAGGGCGTATAGTGGGCATGCGGGAGGCCGGGTGGACGTACCGCCGAATTGCTCAACACGTGGGGCGTGAGGTCTCCACAGTACATCGATGTTGTCGCCAGTGGTCGGCGGAAGGTGCACGTGCCCGTCGACCTGGGACCGGACCGCAGCGACGCACAGACGCACGCCAAGACCGTAGGATCCTACGCAGTGCCGTAGGGGACCGCACCGCCACTTCCCAGCAAGTTAGGGACACTGTTGCTCCTGGGGTAACGGCGAGGACCATTCGCAACCGTCTCCATGAAGCTGGGCTACGGTCCCGCACACCGTTAGGCCGTCTTCCGCTCACGCCCCAACATCGTGCAGCCCGCCTCCAGTGGTGTCGCGACAGGCGTGAATGGAGGGACGAATGGAGACGTGTCGTCTTCAACGATGAGAGTCGCTTCTGCCTTGGTGCCAATGATGGTCGTATGCGTGTTTGGCGCCGTGCAGGTGAGCGCCACAATCAGGACTGCATACGACCGAGGCACACAGGGCCAACACCCGGCATCATGGTGTGGGGAGCGATCTCCTACACTGGCCGTACACCACTGGTGATCGTCGAGGGGACACTGAATAGTGCACGGTACATCCAAACCGTCATCGAACCCATCGTTCTACCATTCCTAGACCGGCAAGGGAACTTGCTGTTCCAACAGGACAATGCACGTCCGCATGTATCCCGTGCCACCCAACGTGCTATAGAAGGTGTAAGTCAACTACCCTGGCCAGCAAGATCTCCGGATCTGTCCCCCATTGAGCATGTTTGGGACTGGATGAAGCGTCGTCTCACGCGGTCTGCACGTCCAGCACGAACGCTGGTCCAACTGAGGCGCCAGGTGGAAATGGCATGGCAAGCCGTTCCACAGGACTACATCCAGCATCTCTACGATCGTCTCCATGGGAGAACAGCAGCCTGCATTGCTGCGAAAGGTGGATATACACTGTACTAGTGCCGACATTGTGCATGCTCTGTTGCCTGTGTCTATGTGCCTGTGGTTCTGTCAGTGTGATCATGTGATGTATCTGACCCCAGGAATGTGTCAATAAAGTTTCCCCTTCCTGGGACAATGAATTCACGGTGTTCTTATTTCAATTTCCAGGAGTGTAGGTTACCTAGACAAATGTATTCTTGAAGTTTCATTATTTCTGCGATTTTTTTCCGTCAGTGTATATAATCAACTTAGGAAGCAATCTGAGCAGCCCTCTTAGATTATTTGCAGATAAGACTGTCGTTTAACGTCCCTAGTGTCATCCGAAAATCAACACCAATAGCAAAATAATTTAGACAAAATATCTATATAGTGTAAAAAGATGGCGATTAACGCCAGACAATAAAAAGTGAGTTCGTCCACACGACTAATAAAAGGAATCAGCTAAATTTCGATTACACGATAAATCACACAAATCTTAAGGCTGTCTATCCGACTAAATACTCAGGTTTACCAATAAGCAACAACTTAAATTGGAACTGTCACATAGATAATATTGCTGGGAAGGCAAACCAAAGACTGCGTTTTATTAGTTGAACTAAAGAGACTGCTTACACTATGCTTGTCCGTCGTCTTCTGGGGTACTGCTGTGCTGTGTGGGATTCGCATCAGATTGGATGGACGGAGGACATCGAAAAAGTTGAAAAAAAGCATCTCGTTTTGTACTGTCGCAGAATTGCGGAGAGAGAGCCACAGACATGATAAGCGAGTTGGGGTGGCAGTCATTAAAACAAAGGCGTTTTTCGTAGCGCCGAGACGTGCTCTCGAAATTTCAATCACAAATTTTCACCACGGAATGCGAAAATATTTTGTTGGCGCCCTCCTACATAGGGAGAAACAACCATTGTGCCAAAATAAGAGAAATCAGAGCTTGCACGGAAAGATTTAAGTGCTAGTTTTTTCCGTGTGCTGTTTGAGATTGGAACGGGGTAGAAATAACTTGAAGGTGGTTCGATGAAAGCACTGCCAAGCACATAGCTGTGAATTGCAGAGTAGTCACGTAGATGTAGATGCAGGACAGTGAATCTCTCTCTCTCTCTCTCTCTCTCTCTCTCTCTCTCTCTCTCTCTCTTTTCACCTCAGAGTAGCATGTGCAACCTACGTCCTCAATTATTTTCTGGATGTATTCCAACTTGCACAGCTCCCTCTCTGGTACCATGCAAGCTAATCCTTGATGTATCAACAACATCTTCAACTTTTTGTAGTCCTGTCTTCCTCAGTTGCATGTACACTCCTGGAAATGGAAAAAAGAACACATTGACACCGGTGTGTCAGACCCACCATACTTGCTCCGGACACTGCGAGAGGGCTGTACAAGCAATGATCACACGCACGGCACAGCGGACACACCAGGAACCGCGGTGTTGGCCGTCGAATGGCGCTAGCTGCGCAGCATTTGTGCACCGCCGCCGTCAGTGTCAGCCAGTTTGCCGTGGCATACGGAGCTCCATCGCAGTCTTTAACACTGGTAGCATGCCGCGACAGCGTGGACGTGAACCGTATGTGCAGTTGACGGACTTTGAGCGAGGGCGTATAGTGGGCATGCGGGAGGCCGGGTGGACGTACCGCCGAATTGCTCAACACGTGGGGCGTAAGGACTCCACAGTACATTGATGTTGTCGCCAGTGGTCGGCGGAAGGTGCACGTGCCCGTCGACCTGGGACCGGACCGCAGCGACGCACGGATGCACGCCAAGACCGTAGGATCCTACGCAGTACCGTAGGGGACCGCACCGCCACTTCCCAGCAAATTAGGGACACTGTTGCTCCTGGGGTATCGGCGAGGACCATTCGCAACCGTCTCCATGAAGCTGGGCTACGGTCCCGCACACCGTTAGGCCGTCTTCCGCTCACGCCCCAACATCGTGCAGCCCGCCTCCAGTGGTGTCGCGACAGGCGTGAATGGAGGGACGAATGGAGACGTGTCGTCTTCAACGATGAGAGTCGCTTCTGCCTTGGTGCCAATGATGGTCGTATGCGTGTTTGGCGCCGTGCAGGTGAGCGCCACAATCAGGACTGCATACGACCGAGGCACACAGGGCCAACACCCGGCATCATGGTGTGGGGAGCGATCTCCTACACTGGCCGTACACCACTGGTGATCGTCGAGGGGACACTGAATAGTGCACGGTACATCCAAACCGTCATCGAACCCATCGTTCTACCATTCCTAGACCGGCAAGGGAACTTGCTGTTCCAACAGGACAATGCACGTTCGCATGTATCCCGTGCCACCCAACGTGCTCTAGAAGGTGTAATTCAACTACCCTGGCCAGCAAGATCTCCGGATCTGTCCCCCATTGAGCATGTTTGGGACTGGATGAAGCGTCGTCTCACGCGGTCTGCACGTCCAGCACGAACGCTGGTCCAACTGAGGCGCCAGGTGGAAATGGCATGGCAAGCCGTTCCACAGGACTACATCCAGCATCTCTACGATCGTCTCCATGGGAGAATAGCAGCCTGCATTGCTGCGAAAGGTGGATATACACTGTACTAGTGCCGACATTGTGCATGCTCTGTTGCCTGTGTCTATGTGCCTGTGGTTCTGTCAGTGTGATCATGTGATGTATCTGACCCCAGGAATGTGTCAATAAAGTTTCCCCTTCCTGGGACAATGAATTCACGGTGTTCTTATTTCAATTTCCAGGAGTGTAATTCGACATTTGGCAAAAACATTTGACAGTCGGCAACAGAAACCAAAACATGCATTAAAACAAGTATTCAGTTCACAATGCTGTCGAATGTGGAAAAAAACCGCAAATTGGCGTTCATAAGAAGAAGAACAACACATAAAATGCAACAGGAGCGTAATATGTAAGAAATTGTCCACGCAACCTGCCACTGATGATGCCTTGCAGAAAATAAAGGCGAAACGCGTATGGCACTAAAATTGTGTTTTATTCAGTTGCTGTCAGACGGTCCATAAGTAAAAATTATCAATATACCGTAATAATCCTTGATGTCTTAGCAGATGTCCTATGATCCTGTCCGTTCTCCTTATCAGTGTTTCCCACGTATTCCTTTCTTCCGATTCTGAGCAGAACCTCGTCATTCGTTATCTTATCAGTGCATTTAATATTCAGCATTCTTCTGTAGTACCACATCTCAGCTGCTTCGATTCTCTGCTTTTTCCGGTTTTTCCACAGCTCATGTTTCACTATCATACAGTGCTGTGCTCCGAACGTAGACTACTGGCCATTGAAATTGCTACACCACGAGGATGACGCGCTACAGACACGAAATTTAACCGACAGTAAGAAAATGCTGTGATATGCAGATCATTAGCTTTTCAGAGCATTCACACAAGGTTGGCGCCGGTGGCGACACCTACAACGTGCTGACATGAGGAAAGTTTCCAACCGATTTAACACACACAAAGAGCAGTTGACCGGCGTTGCCCGGTGAAACGGCGTTGTGCTGCCTCGTGTAAGGAGGAGAAATGCGTACCATCACGTTTCCGACTTTGATAAAGGTCGGATTGTAGCCTATCGCAATTGCGGTTTATCGTATCTCGACATTGCTGTTGTTCGCGTCGGTCGAGATCCAATGACTGTTAGCAGAATATGGAATCGGTGTGTTCAGGAGGGTAATACTGAACGCCGTGCTGGGTCCCAACGGCCTCGTATCACTAGCAGTCGAGATGACAGGCATCTTATCCGCATGGCTGTAACGTATCGTGCAGACACGTCTCGATCCCTGAGTCAACACATGGGGGCGTTTGCAAGCAACAACCATCTCCACGAACAGTTCGACGACGTTTGCAGCAGCATGGGCTATCAGCTCGAAGACCATGGCTGCGGTTACCCTTGACGCTGCATCATAGACAGGAGCGCCTGCGATGGTGTACTCAACGACGAACCTTTGTGCAGGAATGGCAAAACGTCATTTTTCGGATGAATCCAGGTTCTGTTTACAGCATCGTGATGATCGCATCCGTGTTTTGCGACATCGCGGTGAACGCACATTGGAAACGTGTATTCGTCATCGCCATACTGGCGTATCACCCGGCATGGTGGTATGGGGTGCAATTGGTTACACGTCTCGGTCACCTCTTGTTCACATTGACGGCACTCTGAACAGTAGACGTTACATTTCAGATGTGTTACGACCCGTGGCTCTACCCCTCATTCGATCCCTGCGAAACCCTACATTTCAGTAGGATAATGCACGACCGCATGTTGCAGGTCCTGTACGGGCCATTCTGGATACAGAAAATCTTCGACTGCTGCGCTGGTCAACACATTCTCCAGATCTGTCGCCAATTGAAAACGTCTGGTCAATGGTGGCCGAGCAACTGGCTCGTCATAATACGCCACTCACTACTCTTGATGAAGTGTGGTATTGTGTTGAAGCTGCATGGGCAGCTGTACCTGTACACGGCATTCAAGCTCTATTTGACATCAAGGCCGTTATTACGGCCAGAGGTGGTTGTTCTGGGTACTGATTTCTCAGGATCTATGCACCCAAACCGCGTGAAACTGTAATCATATGTCAGTTCTAGTATAATATATTTGTCCAATGAATACCCGTTCATCATCTGCATTTCTTCTTGGTGTAGCAATTTTAAGGGTCAGTAGGGTATATTCTCAGAAGTTTCTTCCTCAAATTAAGGTCTGTGGTTCATACTAGTAGACTTCTCTTGGCCAAGAATGCTCTTTTTGTCATTGCTATTCTGTTTTTGATGTCCCCCTTGCACCGCCCGTCATTGGTTATTTTACCGCCTAGATAGCAGAATTCCTTGACTTCGTCTACTTGGTAATCCCCAATTCCGATGTTAAGTTTCTCGCTGTTCTCGTTTCTGCTACTTCTCGTTCCTTTCTTCTTCATTCTATTTCCTCTGAATTCTTATTCTGTAATCAACAGATGTTCATTACGTGCAACAGATCCTCCTTCACTGTCATTGAGGATAGCAATGTCATCAGCGAATATTATCATTGATATTCAGTCACCCTAAATGTTAATCCCAGACTCCAAACTTTCATGTTTTTCCGTTATTGTTTCTTCGATGTATAGATTGAACAGTGAGAGGCGGGAGGGGGGGGGGGAAGACTACAGCTCTGTTTTACACCCTTTTCAATCCGAGAAATTCGTTCTCAGTCTTCCACTCTTACTGTTCCCTCTTGGCTTTTGTACGTATTGTATGTTGCCCGTCTTTCCCTATAGTTTCCCTCCATTTTTCTCAGAATTTCAAACATCTTACACCATTTTACATAGTCGAACGCTTTTTCCAGATCTTCAAATCTTATTAAGGTGTCTCGATTGTTCTTCAGTTTTGCTTTCATTATCACCCACAACGTCAGAGTTGCGTCTCTGGTAATCTGGAGGTAGTTTCTTTGGCTAATCAACAGCCTCGGTCCCGGGTTTGAACATGATCAGTGCTTAATTTTTTCTATACAATTAATCAGCAATGACAGCCCAAAATTTTCGGCATAAGAAATCACCCTCATTCTGGCAACGGCCTTGTCAAAGAGGGCGGAGCTGCAGACAGATATCCAGGGCTCTCTCTTGCCTTTGGAGACAAAAGATCTTTTATTAAATTGAAATCTTAAGTTACACTACTAGAGTAATCCCCAGCAATTCTGGACTCAGGTAGTTGCAAACACGTTGCTTGGTCTCAGTAACAGCCGTAGTAACTCATAGGTTCTACCTGGATACTAATTGGGCTGTATCGAATGATCGACCTTGCTATATCGGGGTCGAGCCGTAGTTTTTCTGCTGTTTTTCAGAGACACGAGCCAATCAATGGGTCTATGTAGCCGATATCTCAGTATTGTAAGGGGGGGGGGGGGGGAGCAAAATGGTTCAAATGGCTCTGAGCACTATGGGACTTAACATCTATGGTCATCAGTCCCCTAGAACTTAGAACTACTTAAACCTAACTAACCTAAGGACAGCACACAACACCCAGCCATCACGAGGCAGAGAAAATCCCTGACCCCGCCGGGAATCGAACCCGGCAACCCGGGCGTGGGAAGCGAGAACGCTACCGCACGACCACGAGATGCAGGCTAGGGGGGGGGGGGGGCAGCAGAGGAAGCTGCGTTGGAAGGCGGAGCTTCGGACAGATCGGCGAGCGAGCGTGGCCTGGCTGTCTGCGGGTAACTGAGGGCGCGCCGAACCGAACAGGGCGATACCGCTGGTCACCGACACGCGCTGCGAAGAGAACGGTGGACTTCCCAGCTGGTGGAGAGGCGGACAGCGCGGGGACACAAGTTGTATCCGTCAGTTGCTGCTTCACTGTCCTACACCACCGTGTGTGGGTTGCCGAGGCATCAGCGATGAGAGCGGAACGTGCAGCTGATGTTCGACTGCGAGCAGAGACAGTCGGTAAGTGAATCTGGGGCACTGACAGCTTTAATAACCAGTAAAGCGACGTTTTTGCCAAGTGACTGTGCTCGTGAACGTAATTAGAGTGTATTACAGTTCTGTTCAATACAGGTAGAACCTAAGTGTCAAGGAAGTAGGACTCTTGCACTCCTGCAGCTGACGATTGGCAATTTGATGGACTATGATCAGTTTTGCTGTCTTGTTGGAGCAAAGTGAGAGTGAAAGAGTAACTTTGTCTGACGTTTTGAGAAACAGGGGAGGATAGTGCTTAAGAAGTAAATTTCTTTTAATTATTAGGTTTAAGTTAAATGTTGAGAGTATATTTTATATGGTTTTTAAATGGGCATACACGCTTGCTAATGACAAGAAAAGCTTTACAAATTTTCTGCCTTATTCTAAAACTAGTGTTTTTAAAGATTAACTGTTTAGATCTCCGTGTGGTTTGTGAAAGCGAAATAACACAGTTAACAGGACATAAAGTTTTATTTCATGAAGTTGTAATTTGTGGTGTCACCGCCAGACACCACACTTGCCAGGTGGTAGCCTTTAAATCGGCCGCGGTCCGTTAGTATACGTCGGACCCGCGTGTCGCCACTATCAGTGATTGCAGACCGAGCGCCGCCACACGGCAGGTCTAGAGAGACTTCCTAGCACTCGCCCCAGTTGTACAACCGACTTTGCTAGCGATGGTTCACTGACAAATTACGCTCTCATTTGCCGAGCTACGTCATTTGCTACGACCTAGCAAGGCGCCATTACCAGTTACTATTGATGCTGTAAAACATGTTCCGTCAAGAGTGATGTTCACCAGTTATGGATTAAAGTTAAGTATTCCAGAAGCTACGCATGTTTTGCTAGTCTCATTTACTTGTCCTGTTCCAGACCTCACGCCAGCCTGCGTGAGCTTAAACCCTGTGCCTTTCGGCTTCCTCCTAGTGGGTTGGCTGTCTTGCCAATCCACAACATAATTTTCATTAACTGTTGTTTCATATCAAACTGGAAAGATAATTTAGTTGTGTAGCTAACATTTCGAGAGTTAATCTTTTTGCTAATAACTGGGTATTACGATAGAACGCAGTTACAACTGTGCAGCAATGTTTGATTCTTGTTTGTGCTATTGATGTCAAATAAACATTATCAAAATTTCCTTTTGACAATCAGTTAGCCTCCAGTACATTCCGCTTCCCTGAATCCGTGTCCTGACATTGTTCACCAATCATTGCGTCCGAAAACTGCGGAGTTTCCAGTCCTTTATCGAAAAATGTTCGTTCCTCCCACACTTGAACTAACCCTTCAGAATGCTTCCTTGAGCAATGCAGATGACATCTCTCCACTTGCCAGCCTCTTCCCGCATGCTACGTCCCCTCTACTCCTTTGAAATATCTCGTCGTTCTCCACCCTCTCCAATTCACCTTTGGGTGGCTGACACCAACCTAACAGCGACTGACTCTGCCTCCTTCCAGCTCCATGACCCGGATACACATTCTTGGCCTCTTCCCTCTTAGGACTGATTGCCTCACAAACAACAGTAGGAACACGTTCACATGGGTCACTCAGCTTCCTATTACGCTATCGCCTTGCTTGCTCCTAGGAGAATTCCTCTTTATAGCTGTCGTCTGAAAACCACAACAACAATAAAATACATAGCAACGAGATAAAGACTGTGCTACGTATCAATTGTCCTTGGAGCGGGAAATTTAGAGATCCGAATATGGATTCTGAACCATTGAACCATTGTGTAATCCGCTGTCGAGCATCAAAGGAAACCACAGAGTAAATACAAATGCACCAAACATCTGGTCGACAGTTAAAGAAGATGAAGCACTGTCCATGAAGAAAACTATTAAACCCGAGCCTACTGATCAAACCGATTATAAAATTTCCTGTCATCTTCGTAAGAAATAGAAACCTCCATCAAAAAGTAAGTGTGATGCAGAAAGAGGCAAATTATTCTGTTCCAGTGTGAAGGGCAGAACGAGGAGAGAGATAGTGACACAAACCGAAAATGTGACTGACTATATAGACAAGGGCGATAACGACATGGACAATAACAAGGACAATAGTGAGTATAACGGAGAGAAGGAGTGAAATTTCTGGAAGTGGTCAAGAAGTAAGGAAAACAAGGAACGGACAGCATGCCTACCTATAGACAAAGAAGACTTGAAGGACATACTACCAAATTCAGTAAGTGTGACAGCACGCAACACCTTGTACTAGCGGAGTGTTATAGCGCCCAACAGCTAAGAGAGAAAGATTATGAAAATACACAGATCACAGAATCTGCAGATGCCAACGGGAATTACGAAAAGGATATAACAGTGATGGACATGCCATGAAAACTGTAAGAAACTGGACCATCGGCCTGTTTACGAAATATGTAAAAATGCAAAGAGGCTGGCTAAATTAGAAGATGCGCATGTGTTAAACATAGCAATAAGGCACTTGGTTAGGTACAGTCATCCAAAAGGGTGTACCATAAATTTTCCTGTCAGGGAGGAAGTTGATCATATTCTGCTCAGTGTCAATAACTTACCTACGTATACCAAGGAACTGCAGGCTCTACTTGTCGCCGTCTTTAAGATCAGATACAAGTCACTTAATACTGAGCTTCTAAACAGGCAATTAGTGATGACACTTGGCCGATGTGTATATGATAACACGCGTCAATGGAACAGTGCCAAATGACTACGATCGGCCGGATATATGCAATGTGCACTGTCATGGTTATGCAAGAATTCTGGAAAGTGTTAGAGGAGTAGGTCCTACACATACTACGAATACACGAGCCATATTCCAGAAAAGATGCATTACCCACATTATAGTAACAGAACATATCATCACATCAATTCATCATCCAGTGGCCGCAACTGTGGTGCCAGAAAAAGACATAGCAGTGATAAAGATACATAAACGCTGTGACGAACACGAGGTGACGATTGAAATATTGACTGCCTTAAGAAAATTTTACATAACTAATAAACATTTTCAATACGGTCAGGAGATACAACCACACAAAAAAATGGTTCAAATGGCTCTGAGCACTATGGGACTTAACATCTGAGGTCATCAGTCCCCTAGAACTTAGAACTACTTAAACCTAACTAACCTAAGGACATCACACAAACATCCATGCCCGAGGCAGGATTCGAACCTGCGACCGCAGCAATCGCGCAGTTCCGGACTGATGCGACTAGAACCGCTCTTCCACAACGGCCGGCCACAACCAGCAGCAATACCGAGTCGACACGACAGACACGTTTTCTTAGTGGACAAAAATGCAAATTCGACATTGTGGCATAGCAGAGGAACGGACGAAAAATAGGATTCTGCCTTCAGAAAACTATACAAAAACTTGACTTCCATGTTGTGAATAGGCCACTCAACTCACTTTCCAAAATGGCGCAGGTGCGGCGACAAATATAGATATCCCCCTCGCAAACTCGAAAGTCAGTGATCACATTTTTAGCAACTTGAAAGTCTGTGATGGACTTACAAGTGATCACAAATTCATATACTTCACAATTACAAAGCAGATAATGACTTAGACACCAACATCCAGCCAGAGCGACTATACAATCTATGCAGAACGGACTGGAAACATTTAGAGGCAGAATTCAAGATACAACCACTGCAAGGAAGCGGATTTGATGTCGACGCCAAAGCGGACGAATTGGTGCGAGCGCAGCAGGCGGTGCAAGAGAAAGCGATCCCAATATTTGTTAGGAAGTCAAAAGGGTTTAAAATTCACTGGAGTGCCGTCCTACAGTCCTTAAGACGTAGAGCAAGGACGACGAGGAGATACTATTACAGAGCCTCAGGGAAACAAAACGACAAAGAAGGTTGATTTTTATCGAACAGTCAAACAACATAAAGAATTACTACACCAAACAAGAGTAGAAAAATGGGAAGCATACATTAAGGACCAAATGGTAACAGATGTTTTCGGTTTTCCGTACAAACTTGCAACAAACAATGTCCGATCACACACTCCGTTATCGGTCCTGAGAAGATCTGACGGCACGATGACGACAGACTGGAAAACATCAGTGCAGTACCTACTCTCAGGACTTTCTTGCTGGACGATACAGCGAAGGAAGACGCAGAATTCTGTCAGCATCTTCTCTCTGTATTACTAGAGCAGATGTGAATAACAGTGTCATGATTCCAAGAAGAAGTGAGACTGGCCATAATGGAGTTACAGAAGAAGAAAGCACCAGGACCTGATAGAATACTGGCAGAAGTGTTGCATCAGCTAGTGAACCAAATTGTGCAATAAATAACAGTGTTATTCAACGAACGTGTTTTGCAGGATCAGGTGCCCATATTCTGGAAAATCGCGTACACCGTTATACTAAAAAAAGGAAAATACAAAGACCCAAGAGAATCAAAAGCTTACAGGCCGATTTGCTTGCTGAATCCTCTAGCCAAAGCGAAGGAAAAGCTTCTGTGCCGCCGCCTGAGGGACCACATACAGTTAGTAGGCCTGAGCCCCCTGCAGCAAGGATTCAGCAAAGGGAGATCCACCAAGGATGCGATATATCACGCAATGAATATTGTGAACATCTCAGACGACAAGTACGTTATAGGCATAATGATTGATATTGTTGGGGCGTTTGAAAATTTGTGGTGACCTGCCCTGTCCAAAGGCTGACACAGATGAACTGACCATGGTGCCTCTATAACAGTCTACGAGATTATTGCACATTCGTGCAGGTGCAGTTGTAATGTCCTAAAAAGAAAATTGTGAAAGACACCATCAAAGGCTGCCCACAGGGCTCTGTATGTGATACACAGGTCTGAGATGTTGGCATAGAGCAACACTACTGGCCATTAAAATTGCTATACCAAGAAGAAATGCAGATGATAAACGGATATTCATTAAACAAATATATTATACTAGAACTGACATGTGATTACATTTTCACGCAGTTTGGGTGCATAGATCCTGAGAAATCAGTACCCAGAATAACCACCTCTGGCCGTAATAACGGCCTTGATACGCCTGGTCATTTTGAGTCAAATAGAGCTTGGATGGCGTGTACAGGTACAGCTGCCCATGCAGCTTCAACACGACACCACAGTTCATCAATAGTAGTGACTGGCGTATTGTGGGGGGGGGGGGGATATTAGTGTTTAACGTCCCGTCGACAACGAGGTCATTAGAGACGGAGCGCAAGCTCAGGTGAGGGAAGGATGGGAAGGAAATCGGCCGTGCCCTTTCAAAGGAACCATCCCGGCAATTGCCTGAAGCGATTTAGGGAAATCACGGAAAACCTAAATCAGGATGGCCGGAGACGGGATTGAACCGTCGTCCTCCCGAATACGAGTCCAGTGTGCTGACTGGCGTATTGTGACGAGCCAGATGCTCGGCCACCATTGACCAGATGTTTTCAATTGGTCAGAGATCTGGAGAATGTGCTGGCCAGGGCAGCAGTCGAACATCTTCTGTATCCAAAAAGGCCCGTACAGGACCTGCCACATGCGGTCGTACATTATCCTGCTGAAATGTAGGGTTTCGCAGGGATCGAATGAAGGGTAGAGCCACGGGTCGTAACACATCTCAAATGTAACGTCCACTGTTCAAAGTGCCGTCAATGCGCACAAGAGGTGACCGAGACGTGTAACCAATGGCACCCCATAACATCACGCCGGGTGATACGCCAGTATGGCGGTGACGAATACACGCTTCCAATGTGCGCTCACCGCGATGTCGCCAAACACGGATGCGACCATCATGATGCTGTAAACAGAACATGGATTCACCCGAAAAAATGACGTTTTGCCATTGCTGCACTCAGGTTCGTCGTTGAGTACACCATCGCAGGCGCTTCTGTCTATGATGCAGCGTCAAGGGTAACCGCAGCCATGGTCTCCGAGCTGATAGACCATGCTGCTGCAAACGTCGTCGAACTGTACGTGCAGATGATTGTTGTCTTGCATACGTCCCCATCTGTTGACTCAGGGATCGTGACGTGGCTGTACGATGCGTTACAGCCAAGCGCATAAGATGCCTGTCATCTCGACTGCTAGTGATACGAGGCCGTTGGGATCCAGCACTGCGTTCCGGGGGTTGAGACCCACCGATTCCATATTCTGCTAACAGTCATTGGATCACGACCAACGCGAGCAGCAATGTCGCGATACGATGAACCGCAATCGCGATAGGCTACAAACTGACCTTTATCAAAGTCGGAAACGTGATGGTACGCATTTCTCCTCCTTACACGAGGCATCACAACAAAGTTTCATCAGGCAACACCGGTCAACTGCTGTTTGTGTATAAGAAATCGGTTGGAACCTATCCTCATGTCAGCACGTTGTAGGTGTCGCCACTGGCGCCAACCTTGTGTGAATGCTCTGAAAAGCTAATCATTTGCATATCACAGCATCTTCTTCCTGTCGGTTAAATTTCGCGTCTGTAGAACGTCATCTTCGTGTTGTAGCAATTTTACTGGCCAGTAGTGTATTACTGAACCAGCTTCAGAGTATAGAAAACACTAGAGGTTGCATCGCCTACGCAGACGATCTGCCAGTTATAGTATCTACTGACACAAGGGCTAAATGGGAGGAAAACAGTAGGGCAGTTGTAGAAAGACTAAGCAAATGGTGCGTAGAAAACAAACTAACGACAGCAGCGCACAAAATAGTTTATATGTTACCAAAAGCAAGAACTAGAAACCCACATTCAGAACAAATTACCAACCTGTGAATACAAGTTACTGGTACATCGACGAAAAGCAGAACTTTCATTCACATGTGGAAATCGTCTGCCAGAGAGGCATATAAATCCCGAATAAAATAGTAACAATTGGGCAAATAAGTTTTCAGCTGTCACTACCTACAATAGCAACGTACCACAAAGCAGCCTCACTAGCTATTATGGGCTACGGATCGAGCGTTTGGGTTTGTAGAGCCAGAAAGGTAAGGACAGGACAAGCTCTGCGGCGAGCACAGAGGAGTGTAAGGGCCTGACAGGTGCGTGACAAACAACACCGACTGAGGCGCTGCTACTTCTAGACCTAGCAGAAAGAAAGAGAGGTGTACAATATTGGCTCAAAAAGCGCGAATATGATAGGGTAAAGGAAATACTGGGAACAAGAGACTTATCGAATAACGAAATAAAAACATGCATTGATAGAGAATGGCAGGAAATCTGGGACACGACAGAAACAGGGAGGAGAACTTGCCAGTTCCTTTCGAAAAAGGGAGCTATGCGCTACCTGTCAGGACATGGCCCGTGTCACAGCTGCTTACTAAAAAGACGACAGCGCACCACAGACACTTGTGAATGTGGAGCAATCGGTACCCCGGATCACATCGTCTAGGAGTGTGCCGTTGGACAAGATGTTACAGACCAAGACAGGAAAGTATTTGGAAATGCAACAGTCTATAATATAATGAAGAACGAGGAACTGTGGCATAAATGAACTCGCTTACAGCTGAGACATCAGTTTATGACCTGAATTCAATCCACAAGAACATCCAGTTTACGATGGAAATATAGAGGGATGGTCGCTTACCGTTTTTGAACGTCTTGGTTACAGGGAGAGTGGGTGGATCGTTAGGGCATTCTGTCTACCGGAAGCCGACACATACGGGCCTTTCTTTATCTTCAAGTGTCGAGCTGCCATCGCCCTTCACAAACGTCTGACGGCCTTAGAATGTTGGTGCGCCGTGTTCATGTTGTTTCTGATAGGGACAGTCTTACAAAGGAGCTAGAACATCTACAGTCGGTGTTCAATGGTATTGATTACTCTCTCCACATCAGATCAGTACAGCGCCAAGGAGGAAGAAATGTGACCATACACAACATCAAGAAGATAAACAGCTGTTCAAATCCAGGGCGTTCCTTCCATACGTCGGCAATCTTTCGTCTGAAGTAGGCAGAATCCTAAGGAAACGTCAAGTTAATGTAATCTTCTGGCCACCGGCGAAGATAAGTGCCCTCCTCAGTTCGGTAAAGGATGATTTGGGTCTGTGGAAGGCCGGGAGTTACAAAATTCCATGCCATTGTGGCAAAACTTGCATACGTCAGATGACATGCACAGTACATGAAAGGTGCGATGAATATGAGCGCCACACTCGCCTTTCGCGGCCCAGTAAGTCAGCCGTAGCTGAGCACTGTATTACCCCAGGACACTCTATGAATTGTTCTGCCACAAAATCTTGGCCCCGGCAAGATCATTTTGGGATCAACAATTAAAGAAGCTGTGGACATACTGTAGCACAGAATCTTATAAATCACGACAGCGGGTTTCAACTTGTAACCTCCCCCTCACTTATCGACCTTAATGACAGTGAAAAATTAAACCGCGTGTACCTAATGGAAATTTGGGAAAAGCAATCGTCACCGAAGTTAATTTGTCGGTAAAGAGGGAGGAAAGGGTTACATCTAAACGAAAGTAAAAATGCTAATGAAACTGGTGGAAATTAATTTTGAAAAGGGGTAAAGTTAATAAAGAAAGTAAATGTGCCGCCATTACGTTAACAATTAACTAGCGGTAATTAGATATTGGAGATTTGGGGGAAATTACGGTCGCCAGTCCTAAGGACAATTATTATAGTAACTGAAAAAGAAAGGTTATTACACATATAATTAGCACTAGAAGCGTGGCAACTGAAGGTTGACAAGTGTAGTGTGAAAACTGAAAGTTTGCAGAAGTAATAAATTTCGCTACACTCTGACTTAATTTAGCAAAAGAATTAATAAAACCGGAAAATCGAAAGTTAATTTAGTGACTGAAGTTAATAGTGAGCTTTCTTTCTGAAGCACATCGAAATTCAGTAAAATACGGTTAGTCTTGGGCTACATCAACAATCATTTCAAAAGCTACTTGAATCTACGCAATTTAGAAATAAGAGATTTAACTTTGAACTTGAATTAAATGATTCTGAACAATTAACAATAGTAAAATTTAGTACGTACCAAGCTGAGCTGCAGTCACAGGTAAGCTAAAATACGGTAACAAAACTCGCACTCTTAATTTGTGCTTCTGTAATCTAAATATTGTAGCCAGCTATGAATATTTTAACTGAACTTTGAAATTAAAGCAGTGAAATCGAATGATGCTGGCGTTTCAATTTCAACGACACTCGGGTTCATTCCGGAAAAGGAAGGGACCCTGCTTGGTAATGCAATTGGGACAATGAGCAACAAACGTTCATGCTAAGTTGCTGTAATTTTGCGATGCAACAATTTTAAAAGTTTGAAAAGCTGAGGACTGCCATACAGTTCTAAAACTTTACGTGCTTCCAGTCTTCCTTGTTAGTTGATTGAAGGTTTCAAGCCGTCGATCGAGGAGGTGGCGACAGTCACTCACTGTCGGCCGTCGCTGTTGCAGAAGCTGGATGTTGGCGCGCCTTCTTATCGACACGGTCACCAGACGAAACGGGCTCTTGATGTGCGCCAGCTAATGCTTTCCGTCCGCGACACCATGTCAGAAACTATCATCGCAAGTCGAGCGCAATTACATGCTGCCAAACCCCGAAAGCGCGGCAACTCGCGGGAGTGTCACACAACACACCTGCTCCACTGCACCACCCCAGCCAGACTCTCCCTCTGCCCGCGCTCCACGCGACAGAGTTAACACTACCAAAGATCCTAAACACTTTGGTTCTCCACACGACCTATCGATGTATTTGTTCGATAGCATAGTTTTCCCTAGGCCAGACCCAGTGTATAAATACAAATAATATTCACAAAACAAACCAACATAAATGCATAAATATATATATATATATATATATATATATATATATATATATATACAAACAGTAAAACAATTACAATATATAAAGAGACAAAAATGTCATATCTTGAGGTAACAAAACAAGGAAAAAACATTATAGTACAATAGATGGAAATAGGAGGATATGCATTTCCAGCGTTACAAACTGGACGAGGCTTAGGACCAGGTTGTTTCTTTAACTTCTTCTGAAAGAAAACATTTTATTCATAATGACATGTCATGCATCATCTGACGTTTGTTTTTAGCAACGCGAGTGCGCATTCACAAAGAGGGCGGACGTATAGTTTCACCTTTACGCATGCGCCTGCATGCCACACGATGTATACTATTTTCAGAGGGCCGCGGATTTCGATAGAGGACGCTCCTGTGACGACCGCCAATGCGCACGGGTTTCCTCGTCAGTTTTTTATATAAATCCGACACCTTGAACTAGCAGTAACACCAAGCTCATCCACCCTCAAAGGCCTACGCTTCTTCCACAGGCCCTCCTTCTTCTCTGTGAATCCTGCAGGCTCTACCGCTCCTTCCTCAGCACTCGTGACCCGGATACACTCCCCTCGCCACCTGCAATTAAAACGACACATCCGCAACCTCATACCAGCAAAGAAACGCCGGGACTGGCGCCAGATACGTACACGCCTCAACTGCTCCCTGTCAACTCCTCCAAGTACTGGTTTGCATTCCACCACCTTACTGCTGGCCATCCAGCCCCGCATTACCCGCTTCTCCACGACAACCGCTCCTCCCCTGACACGCTCAGTTAGGCTAACCATTTTGTTTCCCACCTCTCCGAGGTCTTCTCCATTCCTGACGATCCCCATTTTGATTACTCCCTCTTCCCCACCGTCCTTGAATGCACTGACCCCTCTGTCCCCCCGCTCACCCCCATTTTCTGGTACTTGGGTCTGTTACTCCCTTCGGACATAACCATTCCCATTACCACACATGACATCGAATTGGTCCTCTGTTCCAAACGCAGCAAGGCTCCTGGTCACCACGGTGTCACCTACCACCACCTCAAGGAATTCCCCGTCCTTCCTGGCTGCCCATGCTACCCTGTACAACGTCCTCCTCCCCACCGGTTTTTACGCTGACCTGTGGAAGTCTTCCCATGTCCTGCTGGTCCCTAAATCCAACAAACCCTGTTTGACACCTCTTCCTACGGTCCCATTTGCCTCACCTCCGTGTTCAGTAAGGTCTTCGAGTCCATCCTCTCCTACCATATTCATCACCACCTTAACCGGCACCACCTTCTGCCCCTTACCCAGTGTGGCTTCTGGGCCTTCTCCTCAGCTGACTACAGTACCTCAAACTTACCAATCTCCTGTCCCTCCAACTTAACTCCCGTCACTCTGCTGTCTTGGTTATCCTCAACCTCCAGAACACCTGTGACTGAGTCTGGCATCCAGAACTCCTCTTCAAACTCCAGATCTATGCACTCCCCATCAATTTCGTCTGTCTCGATGGTTTCTTCCTCTCCCATCGTCTCTCCTGTGTCACTATCCACAATACCAACTCCCATACTTTCATTCCACCACCAGCGAGTCCCAAGGCTCTGTCCTTTCCCCTCTCCTCTATCTCCTGACACCGCCTTCCTGGCCCTTTATCCTTCCCTTCAAAGGTCCCAACGTACCCTCCAAACCCACCTTGACCATTTCATTGCCTGGTGCAACCTGTGGCACGTTTGCATCAACCCTTCCTAGACCCAGAAAATCATCATAGGTCATACATACCACCCACTCCTCCTGGCTCCACCATTTTTACTTCAGCATTTATGGTCGTCCTATCCACCTCACTCCTACCCTGAAATACCTTGGCCTCACCCTTGACCGTCATCTCATCTGCACTCGCCATCTCCTTACGATCCAACACAAAACCCACAATAGACTCAGCCTCCTGAAACTCCTGTCTGCCTGGACATGGGGACTGCGCCCTTTCACCATCCTTTACACCTAAAAACCCTTGATCAGCCGCATCCTTTGTTATTCCAGCGTCACTTGGATTTCCATCCCTACCAGTTTCTATAAAGCCCTCCAAATCCTAGAATGCCATGACGTCCATATCATCTTCCATATCCGCCTTCCATGCACAACCTCTATGACCTCATCCCCTTCCCCCACCTGTTCTTTTCCTCGAACACATCCACACCCTGTACATTGTCTGCTGACTCGATTCCTCCCAATGCCTGGTGTCTCCCTTCCTCTCCATCCCCAGCCCATTGCCATACCTTTGCCGTTGTATCCCACCATCTCTCCATCACCACACCCTTCATCTCTGCTGTGCAGGGTAGCCGAGCGGTCTTAGGCATCTTGTCACAGTCCATGCAGCTTTCCGCATCAGAGATTCGAGTCCTCCCTCAGGCATGGGTGTGTGTGTCGTCCTTAGAGTAAGTTACTTTAAGTTATATTAAGTAGTGTGCAAGCTTAGGGACCGATGACCTTAGCAGATTGGTTCCATAAGGTCTTACCACAAATTTCCAATTTCCTTCATCTCCTTTCCCAACGCAACTTCCAGTGCCTACGCCGGCCGGAATGGCCGAGCGGTTCTAGGCGCTACAGTCTGGAACCGCGTGACAGCTACGGTCGCAGGTTGAATCCTGCCTCGGGCATGGATGTGTGTGATGTCCTTAGGTTCGTTAGGTTTAAGTAGTTATAAGTTCTGAGGGACTGATGACCTCAGAAGTTAAGTCCCATAGTGCTCAGAGCCATTTGAACCAGTGCCTACCCCTCCGAGATGACTGGCAGTCATCACAGTCGTGGGACGAGCAAAGGCTCGAGGATTTCAGAGAAACATGGCTGCAAACTCTTATTTATTGATTAGTTGCCACTGTTACATATGACATACACCCTAGAAGATATTTTAGTTTATGCTTCGCAGTTATTTTTATTATAAAAATCCGCAGTGCCATACAAACGATAGGGCTGGTCGTGGATATCGTACCAACGGAAGTCAGTCAAGACACAGAGCAGATATTAAACATCCTGTGTAACACCGAACACTGAATCTAGTATTAAATAAAATTCAGTCAAAATATTCTCTCGTCTGACTGATGCGATCACTATACCATTCAGTATAGGAAAACCCCCAAGGAAACTAAACTGTGATTTGTGAAACCCCTTCACAAAAAGAATTATGCACATGACATAATCTACACTTACAAGGGGAGGCCGCCAATTGTGAAATTCAGATTTGATTCATACTGCGCATAATAAAAGCTCATGGCCAGAGGTGTAATGTGGCAAAGCACCAAGATGCACTTCTCAGCCGTTGTCGAGAAAATCGACAGTTAAAAGAAACGGTTGCGGTGAAATACGTAACAGTGTTGTCGTCATGGAACACAGTATCAACATTGGAGAACAAAAATTGTACCATGGGATGGACTTGATCGGCCAAAATGATCACATAACGCTTGTCAGTCATGCGACTTTGCAGAGTAATAATGGAGCTCATGGAATACCACGATACAGCTACCCAATTCATCATCGAACCCCCGCCAGGTTACACTCTTGGGGACTAAGCTCGGCCGGAAGTTGGAAACAGCGTGAAACAAAACTCATTCGACCAAATCAGTTTCTTCCATTACTTCACAGTCCAGGTTTTATGGCTTCGGCTCCACGTTTTCCTGCTGCAGGGATTTCCTTCACTGATGAGTGTTTTTGGAATTCCAGCGCACCCTGAAATTCCCAGCTTATGTTAATGAAAATTACTTCGTTATCAAAACTGATGTTACAGTATGCAATGATTGTTCAACATCATAATTTTGCAGTGGATTTTTGTTAACAGTAAAACAACAATAAGTACAACGACTAACACGAGAACATGAGACTATTATCGCAGAAAAAAGATGTTTTTACTATAAGGTTGCCAGACCAGAACTACGCAAAGCAAGATTTCTTTTACGTGATGAAAGTAAATTATCTTTTTGCACTGTTAGTAATATATTATCAGCAGCCCGCGCCAACCTGTAAAACACATCATAAAATCTGCTGCTCTGCTCTGCAACTTCGAAAGCTGAAAGAAATAATTTTTACTTCACTATTACCTGCCCGCTTCTTTGCGGTATGATAGATTTCATTTAATGAAATTTGAATGCGCCGTGGCAACGGCTCGTTCGTTCGTAGCGCAGCTCTGCACCACGAATAATATTTAACTAACTGAAACTGTCTTAAGGGGATGGGATAAAATACCAGGCAAGCTTATCATAAATCATAATGCAAGGTTTCACTAAGTAACTCTATTCAAAACATTTAAATATATTAATTATTACACACCTTTACAATGAGTACGTAATGGCGTACATCTCTCGATCTTGACAAAAGAATGCTACGCTAGCGTACACTATCACGTCACAGGCTATCCTACTCCCGTAACTCCAAGAAGACGACAGAGAAATTAATGTTCGTTCTGTATTATTTATACTAGTCACATATTCTCATCTTTGTTTGATATTTAATAAGTATCGTCTGTGGCGGTTTCAGTACTCGCCGACACAGATATTATCTAAAATAAATAAAAAAAAAACAGTACATAATTTTATACAAGAACAAAACATGACACACAATGTTTTCTCTTTATTACATAATATGACTTTTGCTAAGAGACGTTACAATGCCCCCTGGCAGCAATTGACTAACGTTAAGAATGTTCGGCAATATGCTGCCACTAACGTCCGTTTTGTCCTTGTTTTGTCACCTTATTTGGAATATTCACTGTTCACTTCTTTGCTCTTTTGCACTATAGTTTTAATTACACTCTTTATGGTTTTTTCAAACTTTGCGAGGTGACCGTAAACCTAGTCCCAGGGTCATTACAGTTTTCTGGCTCCCCCATTCGGGCTACGTGCGGTCAGAAAACCTGGGAAAACTGCGCCGGAGCCATGGTCATCTCGCCTGGTTTGCCCTTAAAACACAGTTTGATTGTTCATCAAAAAAGGTTGGAATTTATCCAATGTTCACAGATAACAAAGGTTATTTATGACAAAATGTTAAACTTTTAGTCTCCTTGTTAAAAATGTACCTTCTACACTCTTTCACATTCGTGATAATATTTGTGTTCTGTGTCACACTGAAAGCCAATCATTAAACGGTTTTACAGTAGTGTAATGGATTGTCTCTACACTTACTCACGACAAATGTTCTACCGTGGTATGGCATTCGTGTCAGTTTGCTTCACTAATATGACGAAAACACATAACATATATCATCGAACAAGTGAATGTTTTGAGTTTATACACAGTAAACTAAAGAAAAACCGTTTTTCACGAAATTTCGTGTCCTATAAATCATTTTCATGTTAGTACATCAACAGCGTAGTTGGTAATTTTCGGTTGAATGTCGGCAATGTCGTACGGAGCGGGCGGCGCGAAGTAATTGTTGCGTAGCGTCGTCTGGAACGCGGCGTGCCAACGACCGCTGGGATCGACGACCTGCTCGCCGTAACAGCGACGGAGTGTTGGGGTGGCGCCCGTGCAGTCGCGAACCGCGCCGAACCATTCACCAATGTCGGCGTGTTGCAGTTGTTTCCCGCGACCGGCTGGCTGGCGGCACGGCACCCGTCTCTGCTTCTCCGCATGGCTCCCCGTCACAACGCATGAAACAAATATTCCACAACGGTGTACTGTCTTTAAGGATACAGATTATTAGCTGTGGAAGAAAATGCAACTTGGTTAAAGCGTTTATTGTTCAGTAAGCCGTCGTTTCGCTGGTATGCACAGGATGTTTTGGCGTGATAACGGGTTTCTTGTGTCTTCACAAGTGAATCGCATTGTGACACTGGTATTCAGGGTTCGTCACACGCACGTTATACTACACACTTTCATTTCTTCTCACGGTCGATACGCTGCCAGAGCGTCTCTCAACACGCGAAAATGTTTCGGTTCACACACTGTAAACGTTTCCGTCGAGCGATGTTTGTTTGAATCGACTCCGAGCGGATCACTAACTACCGTTTTTACACACAGTAAATTTATGGTTCGTTGAGCACTGCACTATGACAGTTAGTCACTCAACACTTGACTTATAACGACGTATATATTGGTGCAGATACAACAGTCATTTTCTGTCCCTGCTACACACAATATTCCGTCCTTTCCTAGATTGTTTATGCACACAGTTTATTTTTAATGCATATCAACTGTTCTTAGCATAATCACTCTCATCTACATTGAGTCCATTGTGTTTACCATATCATTACACACTTTTAGTATTATTACTAGGCATATATGGCTTTTTTCTTTGTAATTAGAAGATAAATTGACAGGTGTGTGATTTTTTTTGTACATAGTTTTCTTTTCCTTTTTTGGTGTAGCTTGCCAGGTTATCACCCATCTAGCAAACAGATTTTACCATGTGCATGACAGCTGGACTTGGGCATATTGCTCAATAAATACTTCATTTAGCATTAGTATTTTTTTTAATGATCTGTCCTACAGGACTACAGTGTAGTTTCCGCGTCGATTGACTTGATTCGCGTACCGCGTAATTAATATTCAAGGACGTGTACCAAGTACACAGGCTTCAATTGAAGCATTGATACATACAAAGCGTAGGTTACACGGAACGGGTTTGTCTTTGATTGAATTCTGCTCCAGTGTCGTTCTCAGATCACTATTGGCAGTAAACGTTACATCACATAATTGTTTCGAACTACAAAGTCAATTTTTGACCAGTAGAGACTCTCTCTCAGGGTTCCTTAATTCTAACACAATCACACCTGTTACATTACTATATGAGATTTCATCATTAATTGTACTTACTTACTACAAATGAAAAATGATTCAAGAAATTAATCATTATTTTATCAACAAAAAGATTATTCATTGCTTGATGAGCATATAGTATTTTAATGACCCTAATTGTCTGTAAACAAAGTCTTCAGTTTGCATGCTATCGCTCAGTTTACTGATTCTACTTTCATGCTATGCTTAGTTATTTATGTTTTGGTTCCTCAAAATTTTAAATACACACAAATTCTTTCTTAAAGCTAACATACTTATATTCTAAAACACAACTGAAATCTTCTCATAATGACTACTATTTACATCTGATAGGTCATTGAATAAATAATTTTACTATTCCACTCTAACATCTTTCGAATCTCTTTAGCCACTACTTCCCTCCTCGACCAAGGGATGGAGTAAGATGCGCGACAGTATGTTTTGTGGGGCATCACCTCTATGTGATAGTGGTACCCCTTGACTATTCCTGGTCGGTCGGTAAATACCATGGTATATTCCAATAGCAGCTGCGTCAACTGTTGCTTTTGTATGTTGCTTAACCTTTCAGATTCCTGTACTTTGGTTTGAAATGCATCAACATTTGTTTCAGAATTTCTATCTTCAATACTCGGATAATAGAGATCCGTCACAGGTGAATAATCATTGAGGTGTAGTACCCAGGGGTTCCTACATTTGATATTAATTCGGTTGCAACATGGCACAAGTACCTCCTTCGATTTCATCATAGACAACTCAATCCTCCTACCTTTATTAACTATGCTTAGTTTTCCTGAGGAGAGGTCGATCACTGCGTCCCTCTCACGGAGAAAATCTACTCCCAGAATGCAGGCCACCTTTAACCCTTTAACAATGAGGAACGAGCTCACTATGGCTTCGCCCTCCTTACAAATCTCCACCTGCACCTGGTATTTAACTAATTGGCTCTGTGCACTTATAGCTCCAGACACCTTGCAATTATTAACCGGGAAAGTCGGTATGCTACGTCCCTTCCTCAGCGCTTTAAACAATTCTGTACTCATCGCACTCACTGAGGCACCTGTGTCGATGATTATATTCACTGCAATATCATTGATTTTCGCTTCTATTATGGCTTGCACATTTTCGTTGTTATCTTTCTTACATTCATGCGGTTCGGTCAGTAGATCTTTATCCATACTGATACCGTCGTTGTATCGCAGCATATGTATTCCAGGGATATTATTGTCATTTGTGTTGCTCTCACTCCACCCCTCGGCCAGCGATGGAGAGCATATCGTGGCCGATTCTAGTTTGTTGGATGACTTGCTTGCGAGGTACTTGGACGGCTATTGTCCGCGACCTCTACTATGTGTACGTTTTGATTTGTAGGCCGCCACGACTGCGCAATAGGCGCGTTTTGCAGTGGTGGTCTGTTGTTGTACCGGTCATTACCCTGTCGCTCTGGGCTTGGTCGCTGATTCTGATTCCAATTGCGATTACTGTCACTGTAATTGCTATGCCACTGACCTCTCGCATTTTTCCAGCGGTTCGTCCCTGGCAGTCCGGAATCGTACCGGTCGTCAAATCGACGCTTTTTATTATGGGACGGTTGCCCATACCTGTTCTGACTTCTACCATTATTACCATTTTGCGAATGCTCCTGCCGCTTGTTACCACCCCCATCATTTCCATGGTTGTGGTTTTGTGCACTATTATTTCTGTCATGTTTACACCCTGATCCATTATTCCGCGAGTGATCACACGCTGCTTTTGCGTCTTCCTGGATTAAGTCTATTGAATCTAGAATAGACAGGAAGTGTTCCATGTCGCTCTCTGGTACGTGTATTAATTTCTCTTTGATATGAATGGGTAAATGTGATTTCAGAAGTCTTATTATGTCTCTTGGTGAGATCGGCTCATCCCAGTAGCGCGTCTTGTTTATATACTTTTCGAAATACCGTCTCAAATTCCCAAGACGGGGTGAGTACGGTTCGGGATTGTATACTTCTTTTCTTAGCCGCTCTTGTATACAAGGCGACCAGTATTTCGACAAAAACGCCCTTTCGAACTGTTCATACGTCATGCAGCTGTCTGCTACTTCCGTAGCCCACAACGCTGCATCACCCTGAATGTATGACATTACGTAGTGAATTTTCTGTGCTTCGTTCCACACACTAGGCAAGATATTTTTAAAGCTTTTTATGAATACTACTGGGTGTACTGACTTCCGTTCAGTAGTAAACGTTTGAAACTGCCTATTTTTGATCAAACTTTCTTCAACCAATATTTTTGGACTATACTGGTTTGCTCCTGGGACATAGGCTGTGTGCTCCGACCCGAAGCTACAGCTCTTCGCATTATCGCCTAAAGATTCACCATTGTTGCGTCGCGTATAAGTTTGTGCGTTGCCAAATACATTGGCTGTTGGCGACAGTTTCATGTTCAAGATGTTTGCTGCTCTGTGCTAAACCCTTTTCCAAGTCGGATATCCGTTTGCTAATATTCACTTGCCACTGCGGAATATCCTCACTGAGTAGTTGTTTGATGGTTTGCACGTCGTTCTGTACTTGACTATTTACTGCGGTACTGAACGATTCGGAATCTCTATCTGCCATGGCTGCTTGTACCTTAGAATTAATATTTTTGTCGATCTCGCTCTCCTTTGCTTCGAGCCAAGAGTTGAATTCGGTTTCAAGTTTAGTCGCTTGTTCGTTCCACTTCTGCTCTACAAGCTGTGTGGAATCTATTTCTAGCTTTTCTAATCGGTTGGCTAAGACACCTATCTCGTCTACCATGTTAGTGTTTGCTACTTGCAGGTTGTTGACCTGTACAGTCAACTCCTGCACGGCCTTAGGCATCGACTCATAATTCTGTTTCATACAGGCAATCTCTTTTTTCATAATTTCTAACGATTGCACAAGTTGCTGATCCCGCTCAGCTAACTGGCGATCCCGCTCAGCCTGCTGGGCAAGAAACTTTTCCTCTAGCTGGCGATCTCGCTCAGCTTGCTGTGCGAGAAAGATCTCAATTTTTTCGTCCCTTTCAGCTTGTTGCTGTGCAAATTTTGACTGGTAATCCAGCACGCGCTCTAATATCGCCTGAAGTGAATAACCACCAGGCAGATTACCACTCTCTGGTTCCTGCTTTTCTGGGGTTGGTGCAATTTCTTTATCTACATCTCCTTGAGCACTGGTGGGCGGTGGCATCACTTCCTGTGCCCCTGCCCCCACATTTTCGCATGGTATATCCTCAAAGAGAGTACTTGTACTGCTTAATGCACCCGTTTCTACATTTCCTGCACTAACTAATGGCTGTTCCTCAGTATCCATATTGCTCGGACGTTGACTACGCAATTTAACCATATTCATAAATTACCTACTCGAACACAAGATCTGACAGTTTTGCCACTTGCACACAAAATATGTTAATTTATCTACAATACACTGCACACTAAAAATTACTATCTACACTCAACTTTGCCTGTCATAAATACTAACGTCAAACTACGCACACCACTAGCGATATGAGATCACTTCACTGGAGTTCATCTACAAACAGGACAACTACACTGTAGTCTTACCTTTAGTTTATCTGATTTCGGGGTTCAGCTGCCCCCGGATTATGTAGTCGTTACAGTTTCTCAGTACTATCAGGATCGTTTCCTCTGACTCGCTTGCAGTGGTGCGTTTTTTCATGAAAGAATTTTTGTACATTCATTAATACATGGCATTAATCATGATACACATACATACATTTATCACTAAATACATACATGTATATAACAATAGACAATGAAAGAAAACACATAAAACAGTTATTTTCGTGGCCACTGCAAATTCGGGCCCCGCGTTTTTGGGCGACACTTTCGCTTCGTCTCTTTTCTATTTGTTTTGTTTTATTATTATTATTCGCGTAACAACTAAGGTATGAGATAAAATATGTTACTACGAAAAGAGACCCGAAATACCTTTTAGTGATGCTGTGCTATGCCTTTCTTTGGATCATTAATTTTCAACAAAACAAAATATATTATATTCTTGTTGTTCTGGATCTGGATTTCTATTAAAGGAACATTTTTTCGTTACTGTAACTCGCCATAAAGTTCAACCTATCTTCCTTACTTTATAGTTATTGAAAAGATTAATGAAAATTACTTCGTTATCAATACTGATGTTACAGCACGCAATGAATGTTCAACATCATAATTTTGCAGTGGAGTTTTGTTAACAGTAAAACAACAATAAGTACAACGACTAACACGAGAACATGAGACTATTATCGCAGAAAAAAAGATGTTTTTACTATAAGGTTGCCAGACCAGAACTACGCACAGCAATATTTCTTTTACGTGATGAAAGTAAATTATCTTTTTGCACTGTTAGTAATATATTATCAGCAGCCCGCGTCAACCTGTAAAACACATCATAAAATCTGCTGCTCTGCTCTGCAACTTCGAAAGCTGAAAGAAATAATTTTTACTTCACTATTACCTGCCCGCTTCTTTGCGGTATGATAGATTTCATTTAATGAAATTTGAATGCGCCGCGGCAACGGCTCGTTCGTTCGTAGCGCAGCTCTGCACCACGAATAATATTTAACTAACTGAAACTGTCTTAAGGGGATGGGATAAAATACCAGGCAAGCTTATCATAAATCATAATGCAAGGTTTCACTAAGTAACTCTATTCAAAACATTTAAATATATTAATTATTACACACCTTTACAATGAGTACGTAATGGCGTACATCTCTCGATCTTGACAAAAGAATGCTACGCTAGCGTACACTATCACGTCACAGGCTATCCTACTCCCGTAACTCCAAGAAGACGACAGAGAAATTAATGTTCGTTCTGTATTATTTATACTAGTCACATATTCTCATCTTTGTTTGATATTTAATAAGTATCGTCTGTGGCGGTTTCAGTACTCGCCGACACAGATATTATCTAAAATAAATAAAAAAAAAGTACATAATTTTATACAAGAACAAAACATGACACACAATGTTTTCTCTTTATTACATAATATGACTTTTGCTAAGAGACGTTACACCGGGTAGCCTCGTAATTTCTCCACAACATTTCGGCAGACATACACGCTGCCATCTTCAGGTGGTTCCTGACGAATGCTGTGCTGTTCACTTCACTTCGCACAGGGCTGAGGGATGGACCCTCTTCAGTAAACGAAGTTCTAGCGCTTATGCGCTTCTCCTTCTGGCATGACGTTTTCGGTAGGGAATTACTTGGCTTGTTGGGCTGCTTGACTTGGTGCTTGCATTTTTTTTTTAAATAAAAGAAAGATTAAAGGATAGTGAGAGGGATAGTGAGAGAAGTGGAAAACGAACGGCCGAAATGACGGGCCGGTGGGGTTTGCATGGGTCCCGCTACACTGGTGATGGCCTCGCATTACATTACTGGAACTGTCGCTGGTTACGTTCGATTTCTGCAATGGCTTCCGTGGCTTCAGGGGTCGGCTTCCTCCTACCAGACCGGAACTCTTCCTTCATGAATAAGTCTATGACGTCCACTAATTCGTCCCACTGTGAAGGCGTGAAGATGGGGTGTGAGTTTATCAAGGTGAGTTCCTTCTTCGTGATCACTTCCGTAAATACGGAGCGGTAGCTGTACGTGCGAAGGTGGAGCGGTCGATGGGGGAGGGGAGGTATGGGTTGGTCTGGCGGGGTAAAGGGGTAGGGTTGGTGGGTATAGAGGTAGGACCCGTTCTTCAGATCCGCGGCTATGTCCTTCAGCATGACCTGAACGTTGTACATGTCGGGGAATGGGAGGCTAATCCTCCTCTTCTGCGCTGGCTTCCCGGCTAGCGTGGAGTCAGGAGGCGTCTTGGCGCCCTTCCTTGCGGCTGCCACCCTGGAGGGGGGCAGCACTGGCGGCACATCCTCTGTTTCCATGGGCGCCACCTCCTGCATTGTTGCGGGAGGGGGAGCGGCGGATGTTTGGGTGGTGGCGTCGACCCTCACCGGACGGCTCACGGCGGGGGCGGCGGCGGGAACTGGCGGCTTCTTCTTGATAGCCCGCAGCTCCTCGCGCAGCTGTTGGAGCTGGCGATGGACCGCTGCGAGCTCCTCCTTCAGTGCGGCCCTTTCGGCCGCAAAGGCGGCTTGGAAACCGGCCAGAGCTTCGTCGGTGGCAGCCTCGCGTCGGCGCGGATCGCACCCCACGCCGGAGCGGGGGGGCGGGGCGGCCGTTGAGGCGCTTGGCGTCGCCGCAGGGCGTGGCGCGGCGAGTGCCTCCCGGCGCCCTATATATACTAGCCGTTACCCCCTCCACTGTTCCCCTCCTAGTGTCTTCGGTGAGGCTGGCGCGGAGGCTACTGGAGGTGATGGGGGAAGCAGCGCCCGGGTCTGAACTGAGGTCTTCAGTCTCCCTGCTGCAGCCGTCGGAGCCGGTCCTCGATCTCTGGGACTGCATCTTTCTCTCCAGGCTGAGTGCAGGGTTCCAAGCCTGACCAAATTGAAGGCTGCTGTCTTTATTAATTAGATCGTCCTGCAGTCGGATTTCGATGGCCTCTTTAGTAACGCAGTCCCAGAAGTAGGATTATTGACGGAGTATTTTTTTTTTTTTTTTTTTGTAGTCCATAGTATGGCCAGCCTTTATACAATGGTCAGCCACGGCTGATTTAGTGGCCTGGCGTAATTCGGTATGGCGCTTGTGTTCGCAGCACCCTCTTCTACATGAGGACTGTCTCCCCAATGTATGATTTTACGCACTGACAGGGAATTTGATAAACGCCCGATTTTCGAAGGCCTAGGTCATCTGTCACTGAACCCAGTAAAGTCGAGGTCTTTGCAGGGGGTCGGAATACACATTTCACATTGTGTTTCCCCAGGATTCTACCGATTTTTCTTGAGGTGTTTCCGACAAATGGAATGCACACCAATGACTAGTGTTCTTCGGTTTCTTCTTCTTGTTCTCTTGGCGCAGTCTGTCTGAGTGCGTGTCTTATTTGCTTCTGTTGTACCCATTTCTCCGAAATGTTGTCTCGAGGTGCTGCAGTTCTGCTGGAAGGCTCTCCTGATCGCAGATCGATCGTGCCCTGTGAACAAGCGTGATCTGTAATGGTGTGGGGCAAATCCAGTTGGAGTGATATTGGATCCCTGATACGTCTAAACACGATTCTGACAGGTGACACATACATAATTATCCTGTCTGATCACCTACATCCATTCATATCCATTGTGCATTTCGATGGATGTGGGCAATTCCAGCAGGACAATGCGCCACCCCAGAATAGGTACAGAGTGGCTCCAGAAACACTCTTCTGAGTTTAAACGCTTCTACTGTACACCAAACTCCCCAGACGTGAACATTATTGAGCATATCTGAGATGCCTTCCAATGTGCTGTTCAGAAGAGATCCTCACCCCCTCGTACTCTTACTGATTTGTGGACAGCCCTGCAGGATTCATGGTGTCAATTCCTTCAGCACTACTTCAGATATTAGTCAAGTCCATGCCACATCGTGTTGTGGCATTTCTGCGTGTTTGCAGGGACGCTACACGATATTAAATAGGTATAATAGTTTCTTTAGCCCTTCAGAGTGTATATACTTATATATAAGACAGGGCTTAATGTGCAATGAATATAAATTACATTACTGGTCAGTTTCAGCCTTAGGCCATTCTCAAATGTACAATATTGTTGATGTGTGTGTGTCACATTTAAAATTTGTTTGTCATATGTTATGTGGGGACAGACAAATCCCCACATAATATGCAACAAACAGTTGCGCTGCTGGGATTGAAACCTTACCGTATCCACACTATTCGTTTGGGTGATAGAGTATGTGCATGTGTCTCTGTGTGTGTGTGTGTGTGTGTGTGTGTGTTTATTCCTGCATACAGTTGTGCAGGTGTGTGTCATATGCGTGAGTTAAACAGTGTTCTGTCCATTTTGTGAATATCATCTGTAGAGTAGCTTAAGTTTCACTACTGCTGCCAATACCAAAAGAGATCGCATCTGGGTTAGTGTTATGTCTCACAAGAGTGAGCTGTAAATAAGTATTCCACACCTAAGCTAAAATTGAAAAAGTCGTCAACTGTGTTGAGTATTCCATGCTGTTGGAAGAATAAAACATCAGCTGTTTGTAAATTCTGGATGTTTGAAAATGTGACCTGTGATATATATATATATATATATATATCGCAGGTTATATATATATATATATATATATATATATATATATATATATATATATATATATATATATATATATATATACACACTCCTGGAAATTGAAATAAGAACACCGTGAATTCATTGTCCCAGGAAGGGGAAACTTTATTGACACATTCCTGGGGTCAGATACATCACATGATCACACTGACAGAACCACAGGCACATAGACACAGGCAACAGAGCATGCACAATGTCGGCACTAGTAAGTGTATATCCACCTTTCGCAGCAATGCAGGCTGCTATTCTCCCATGGAGACGATCGTAGAGATGCTGGATGTAGTCCTGTGGAACGGCTTGCCATGCCATTTCCACCTGGCGCCTCAGTTGGACCAGCGTTCGTGCTGGACGTGCAGACCGCGTGAGACGACGCTTCATCCAGTCCCAAACATGCTCAATGGGGGACAGATCCGGAGATCTTGCTGCCCAGGGTAGTTGGCTTACACCTTCTAGAGCACGTTGGGTGGCACGGGATACATGCGGACGTGCATTGTCCTGTTGGAACAGCAAGTTCCCTTGCCGGTCTAGGAATGGTAGAACGATGGGTTCGATGACGGTTTGGATGTACCGTGCACTATTCAGTGTCCCCTCGACGATCACCAGTGGTGTACGGCCAGTGTAGGAGATCGCTCCCCACACCATGATGCCGGGTGTTGGCCCTGTGTGCCTCGGTCGTATGCAGTCCTGATTGTGGCGCTCACCTGCACGGCGCCAAACACGCATACGACCATCATTGGCACCAAGGCAGAAGCGACTCTCATCGCTGAAGACGACACTTCTCCATTCGTCCCTCCATTCACGCCTGTCGCGACACCACTGGAGGCGGGCTGCACGATGTTGGGGCGTGAGCGGAAGACGGCCTAACGGTGTGCGGGACCGTAGCCCAGCTTCATGGAGACGGTTGCGAATGGTCCTCGCCGATACCCCAGGAGCAACAGTGTCCCTAATTTGCTGGGAAGTGGCGGTGCGGTCCCCTACGGCACTGCGTAGGATCCTACGGTCTTGGCGTGCATCCGTGCGTCGCTGCGGTCCAGTCCCAGGTCGACGGGCACGTGCACCTTCCGCCGACCACTGGCGACAACATCGATGTACTGTGGAGACCTCACGCCCCACGTGTTGAGCAATTCGGCGGTACGTCCACCTGGCCTCCCGCATGCCCACTATACGCCCTCGCTCAAAGTCCGTCAACTGCACATACGGTTCACGTCCACGCTGTCGCGGCATGCTACCCGTGTTAAAGACTGCGATGGAGCTCCGTATGTCACGGCAAACTGGCTGACACTGACGGCGGCGGTGCACAAATGCTGCGCAGCTAGCGCCATTCGACGGCCAACACCGCGGTTCCTGGTGTGTCCGCTGTGCCGTGCGTGTGATCATTGCTTGTACAGCCCTCTCGCAGTGTCCGGAGCAAGTATGGTGGGTCTGACACACCGGTGTCAATGTGTCCTTTTTTCCATTTCCAGGAGTGTATATATACTGTTAAGTTGCTTTTGTAAATTTTGTATACAGTTTCTGTAGCTTGTCTTCTATGTATTATGTAAATGTTAGGTATGTTGTTTACCTATGATGAAAATTTGCATGGGGGCTTAATTTAAATATCTATTATGCAAATATTTTTAGTAGCTGTAAGTCCGATTACGCAAGTCTCGTAAACGGCCGGCCCTGACTAGTATTATTACGCAATCTGACTTCATGAAACAACAACAAAGAATGAAATGAAAATTTTCGTTAACACAGTTAATTAATTAAGTCCCCAGCAACTATAAAATCTACGAAGCCAACAAAGCACAAGTGTAGCTGTTCTGTGTGTGGTAGTATGACTCAACGTACACATCTGGCACGGTTCTTCTTCAATGAGACAAGAAATTTTAAATATCATTTATACTGACGTGATAAAAGAAAATTAGAAATACTATAATTGCAGGAAGGCAGAATTACACTCTAATACAAGAACACAAGCCAGATGCTTTGTTGACTGAACCTGTAATGATGCATTATTTGAGATACAGAAATAATAAAAAGAAAAAAACAGGGAATTTGTTACCTTCATATATATTGACGAAATGCACTCTGATCATTACAATATCTCCATTAGAATAACATCTGCTATCTCTCCCATCAAACAACTGCATAAAACATGGAATAAACAAAATGTCCACAACAACGTCTCCGCAAGAACTCTCCACTACATCTGAACAAGAACCGCCTAGCACTGCTTCTCGACAAGAACTGCCTGCCGCTACTTCTCAATAATCACTGCCAGTGGAGGCGGCGGAACAAAACTCTCTGGCGCGATCTCTGGCGCTGTGGCTCAGTGTAGCCACCTTTCATATGCCCTTCCTCCACAGGCTAGAATTTGATGGTATTTTTGCCAGCATTGGTGGTGAAAATACCACCAAATTCGTCAAAAAAAATACAGACAAAAATAAAAGATAATATTAATACGTAAATATCATATACCTAGATAAAATTTTGGCTTTGCACTGACCTTTCAATAGCCTAATATATAAAATACAGTAAGCAATACAAATTCTTTCATACATATGACTTTACATAATAGTTTACACAAATATCATGTGGTTAAACAATTCAATCGATAGCGTCAGCAATGACGAATATGTGCAGGTAAGAGTCTCATAACTTTTCACAAACAGTAATACACAAAAAATCAGTTTATACAAATATTTACATAAAATGCTTTCACAACAAGTAGTTGACAGTTCCAGCAGTAGCACCCAGCAATGTTGAATAGGTGCAGACAGCAACAGGTGACATCATCTCAGTAGAATCAGTTCCATCAGTTGCACCCAGCATTGTGGAACAGGTGCAGACACCATCAGGTGACATCATTTCACCAGAAGCAGTTCCATCAGTGGCACCCAGCATTCTGGAGTAGGTGCAGACTCCAACAGGTGACATCATTTCAGTAGAAGCAGTCCATCAGTGGCACCCAGCAATGTTGAGTAGGTGCAGACACCATCAGGTGACATCATTTCAGTAGAAGCAGTCCATCAGTGGCACCCAGCAATGTGGAACAGGTGCAGACTCCAACAGGTGACATCATTTCAGTAGAAGCAGTCCATCAGTGGCACCCAGCAATGTTGAAGAGGTATACACAGCAACAAGTCACATTTCTCAGTAGAAGCAGTTCATCAGTGGCACCCAGTAGTGTTGAGTAGGTGCAGAAAGCAGTCCATAATATTCACTATCACTGATCACACTGTTCATCAGAGAAATTAATCATTTCCTAGTGGCACCAATCATGTAGAAAAAGTACAAGTAACAGTCCATAATATTTACTATCACTGATCACACAGTTCATCAGCAGAAATTAAACATTTCTAAGTGTCACACATCATGTTGAAAAGTGCAGGTAAGAGTTCATAATATTCACCATCACTAATCAGACAGTTCAGGCATGAACAATAGTTTGAATACACATACAAATGCTTTTACAATAAACATACAAATCATAACAAATACACAAATGATGTCAGATAATTGTCATATTAACTATTACAAATACACAAACATCAGTGAACCTATAATATTTGTGGGTGTCAGTGCAAGCCACTACATACAAATAAAATAATATTTAGGAGATAGGTGGGTAGGATTAGGAAAGGAAAACACACAAAACACACTCACTCATCTTTCATCCACATTAAGTACTACTGTGTAATTGAATAGTGTTACTGTGTAAATGCAATTCTGTCAAAGGTTTGATGTTCATCATGTGTATCAAGTGGTAGTGGCAGCAATGTATAACAGTCAATAATAGTTAAGTCAACGTCATAGTCATCATGTCAAGACCAATGTTTGCCAAGCCAGATCAAAATGTACGGTTGCTGAACAACTGTCAGAGAGCCAAGATATGCAAATGCTTCCTCTCTCAAAAAAAAAAAAAAAAAAAAAAAAAAAAAAAAAAAAAAAAAAAAAAAAAAAATATGTACTGCTTAGTGATTTAACAAAGTGTGTGTGTAGACAATCTTCTTTCCACTTTAGTGTTCTAGTCTGCTATCTTCATCCTCCTTGTTCCGTATAGACCAACAAAAAAAATATGCACCTCACTTACTTTACCTCTTATCCACAAAAACTCCAATAATCATCAACTTCATATAATCTCAATACCTCAATAATACCTCTTCAATACGTCGACACATATAAACCTTATCGCCAATATCATTTCACTTCCATAACAACTCTTTCCTCTAGTCATTCTCCTCGAACAAGTAAAGATAAAATCCTAATGCAAACCTCATCATCCCATACAATCCGAAGACACAATGTCAACACACAACCTCTGTGTAATCCATCTGACCAAAATCTTCTACTCATTATGAATTATAAACAAAAGAAATGCATACATGACCTCTAACAGACTTAGTTCGAATAACTCTCAGTAATTAAGTACGATTACGGAGTGTGAATGATCCTAATATTTCACAGTGTGTACACTACTTCAAGAATTATGGCAAGCAGCAGTAAACATGTGGAGTATTTCTTGTGTCAAGTGTCACTTCCTATTTCAATTGCTCACGAAAAATGCAGTGTAATAACTGTCAATGGTCTAAACCTAGTTTTGGTATGTCATGTCGTTAGCTTCCTTCCTATTAGCATAAATTTATACAGCTTTCATAAAACCTCCAGCTCATGTGACTTCCATGAAGTTTCTTGTACTAATGTCGTTTATGTCGAATTATAGCAGTTCATTTTCTTATGTTAAAATATAAAGCACTGAGCGTAAGCAAAACAAGCAACAGCGAGTAAATATACCAGTAGTGAACAGAATGTCAACAAGTGGATGCAGCACAATTCCTACAACGAGGCTCCGCCAAGCGAACAATCCATAACCCATACCACAGCGTAACCCAAACTCCATGTCCGTACACTGTACATCAGCATTGCTATATACCAAATTAAAGAGTAGTTGTGACGACAAACAGAAATGTATAAATATGCAATTCATACGCATAGCAGTAAACATATATCTTACGTAATAAACAGGTCATTAGCATCATATCAGCATAAGCAAATAAATGTTCATATGTCATCTTAGTGAGTAAACATGAAGGCGCAAGCAGATAAATCACAAAGTATAACTTACATACATAATCACAGTCAGCACAATTAATCAGGTGACAATTATAATTTAAATAAATAAGCACAGCAGGCACATAATAAAAAAAATATGACATCAGTGAAAAAGCAGTGCAGCCAAGCGATGCATAATATACACAAGTTACAACCCAGTTCATTAATAATCATTGTCAAAATCAGTTAACGTACACAAGCAAGTCGCTTCACAAGTAAATTCATAGAACATGAAATTTATCACAAAGTATGAATCACGTAATCGGGAGCAGCAAATTACGTCTAAAGTACGTACCTAAGTGGAAATATGTTACCTGAAAAATTAACTCAATTAATAGTTACCTTTTTAATTTATTAGTTTCTTCTTGGAAATTACATTCTTTCTGTAATTTTCTCGATAGCAAGTCCTCTTAACGTTGGACACACAGAATTTACCTAAAGGTCTTAAATATTTTACACAACCGTATCCTGAAAAATACTGAATGTTAATAACATAATTCATCAAGTCACTATAGCTTTATACTGAATTTAATCGGAGAAATTAAACACTGTGTAATTGTTTATGGCTGTCAGTGCATTCGCACTGAGCGCTCGATCAGCTGTAGGCACGTGACGTAGAAAGCAATTGTTTGCGGTCAACGACTGCCTTGTGCGGCGCACAGACTTGACTGTTGCTTTGAGTATATGCCGCCACCAAAACACAGCGCGGTATCCTTGTCCTCTCTGCGTGTTTACATGTAGCTGTTAGTTTCTCACAAGTATGTCATTCTACAAAAATTTTTCAAAAGTATATCATTCCACAAAAATTTTAACGTTAGGTATATGATGTATTCCTTTAGAGCGTCGTGATTTCAGAGTTTCTACTTCGACAGTGTTATCATGAATAATTTTACGAATTCTATATGGGCCGTTATAAAGCAGAAAAAATTTGCGACACAAGCCTTTTCCTTTGTGAGACAAACGATGAGACTTAATTAACACCTTCTGACCAACTGACAAGATTTTTAAACGACCAGGATGCTTAGCTGATTTCTCTCTTCTAGTAGCCGCAGATGTAATATTTCGTAGAGCCAGGTTGACAATTTCAGAATGCCGCAGTTTCCGTGAAGGCGGAAAAGGAACGATTTCAGAAATGCGATTTGTCGGTGCTTTGTTTTTTAATATCAGTATAGGCGGTAAAGAAGTTGAGTCATTAGGAAGTTCATTCAGAATGTTTTGAAAAATATGAAGATACTGATCCCACGTTCTGTGATTCTGATGGCAATAAAGACGACACAATTTATTGATTTCCTTCATCCATCTCTCTGAAGCGTTAGATTGAGGGTGAAAAAGTGAAATAAAGATTGGTTTAATTTTACGACGCCGTAGAGTACGAAGCCAAATTTTAGAGCGAAACTGTGATCCATTATCTGATATAACCTTATCAACATGACCCACTTCTTTAAGAAAATGTTTGATGAAAGCATTAGATACTGAATGAGCTGTTGCTTTGCGTAACGGTGTAAAACACACATATTTTGATGTCAACTCCACTGCTACGAAAATGTACGCAAAACCATTAGTAGATCGAACCACTGGGCCGAACAAATCGACTGCAGCCATGTCCTTTAATTTCGCTGGAATGATAGGAAACAACGGTGCTCTGTGAGAAACTGTTGGCGGCTTAGCCTTTTGACATAATTTGCATTTGGCTAGAACAGATCGAATACGTTTTTCCATATTACTGAAGTAGCAATTTTCCCGTAATTAATGAAAGCATTTTCTGGGACCAAAGTGTGCATAACTGAAATGCGTATACCAAATCAGCTTATTAACCCACTCATCAGGAATACAAACTAACCAAACAGAGTTGTCGACCGATTTTCGTGTAAAAAGAATGTCATTGCGAACTAAATAATGCTGTCTAATCGCTACGCTTTCCTTTCTCCTCCACTTCTCCTTAATGTCCTTCCAGATTGGATCCTTATTTTGCTCCTTAGCGATGTCCTGGAGCGAAGACGAAATAAAGTTCTCAAACGCAACACCTTGAATATACATCAAACAATAATTGTTTTCTATGCAGTCCTCTTCAGCACTTTGTTTCAAACCCACAGGTGCACGTGTGCATGGGGGCTTAATTATTTATATAATGCAAATATTTTTGGTAGCTGTAAGTCCGATTACGCAAGTCTCGTAAACGGCCGGCCCTGACTAGTATTATTACGCAATCTGACTTCATGAAACAACAACAAAGAATGAAATGAAAATTTTCGTTAACACAGTTAATTAATTAAGTCCCCAGCAACTATAAAATCTACGAAGCCAACAAAGCACAAGTGTAGCTGTTCTGTGTGTGGTAGTATGACTCAACGCACATCTGGCACGGTTCTTCTTCAACAAGACAAGAATTTTTAAATACCAATTATACTGACGTGATAAAAGAAAATTAGAAATACTATAATTGCGTAAGGAAAGCAGAATTACACTCTAATACAAGAACACAAGCCAGATGCTTTGTTGACTGAACCTGTAATGATGCATTATTTGAGATACAGAAATATTAAAAAGAAAAAACAGGGAATTTGTTACCTTCATATATATTGACGAAAAGCACTCTGATCATTACAATATCTCCATTAGAATAACATCTGCTATCTCTCCCATCAAATAACTGCATAAAACATGGAACAAACACTCCCTACTACCACATATCCACTCCGACTTCACGACAAGCAGTGTCCACCACAACTTCTCGGCAAGAACTGCCCACCACGACTTCTCAAGAATCACTGCCAGTGGAGGCGGCGGAACAAAACTCTCTGGCGCGATCTCTGGCGCTGTGGCTCAGTGTAGCCACCTTTCATATGCACTTCCTCCACGGGCTAGAATTTGATGCTATTTTTGCCAGCATTGGTGGTGAAAATACCACCAAATTCGTCAAAAAAAATACAGACAAAAATAAAAGATAATATTAATACGTAAATATCATATAACTAGATAAAATTTTGGCTTTGCACTGACCTTGCAATAGCCTAATATATAAAATACAGTAAGCAATACAAATTCTTTCATACATATGACTTTACATAATAGTTTACACAAATATCATGTGGTTAAACAATTCAATCGATAGCGTCAGCAATGACGAATATGTGCAGGTAAGAGTCTCATAACTTTTCACAAACAGTAATAGACAAAAAATCAGTTTATACAAATATTCACATAAAATGCTTTCACAACAAATAGTTGACAGTTCCAGCAGTAGCACCCAGCACTGTTGAATAGGTGCTACAGCAACAAGTGACAGCATCTCAGTAGAAGCAGTCCATCAGTGGCACCCAGCATTGAGGAACAGGTGCAGACAGCATCAGGTGACATCATTTCAGTAGAAGCAGTCCATCAGTGGCACCCAGCATTGTGGGACAGATGCAGACAACATCAGGTGACATCATTTCAGTAGAAGCAGTCCATCAGTGGCACCCAGCATTGTGGAACAGGTGCAGACTCCAACAGGTGACATCATTTCAGTAGGAGCAGTTCTAACAGTGGCACCCAGCAATGTTGAGTAGGTGCAGACACCGGTCCATAATATTCACTATCACTTATCACACTGTTCATCAGAGTTTATAAGCAGTCAGTGGCACCCAGCATTGTGGAGTAGGTGCAGACAGCATCAGGTGACATCATTTCAGTAGAAGCAGTCCATCAGTGGCACCCAGCATTGTGGGACAGGTGCAGACAGCATCAGGTGACATCATTTCAGTAGAAGCAGTCCATCAGTCACCGGATGGTGTCTGCATCTACTCAACATTGCTGGGTGCCACTGATGGACTGCTTCTACTGAAATGATGTCACCTGTTGGTGTCTGCACCTACTCAACATTGCTGGGTGCCACAGATGGAACTGCTTCTACTGAAATGATGTTACTTCTTGCTGTCTGCACCTACTCAACATTGCTGGGTGCCACTGATGGACTGCTTCTACTGAAATGATGTCACCTGATGGTGTCTGCACCTACTCAACATTGCTGGGTGCCACTGATGGTCTGCTTCTACTGAAATGATGTCACCTGATGGTGTCTGCACCTACTCAACATTGCTGGGTGCCACTGATGGTCTGCTTCTACTGAAATGATGTCACCTGATGGTGTCTGCACCTACTCAACATTGCTGGGTGCCACAGATGGAACTGCTTCTACTGAAGTGATGTTACTTCTTGCTGTCTGCACCTACTCGACATTGCTGGGTGCCACTGATGGACTGCTTCTACTGAGATGATGTCACTTGTTGCTGTAGCACCTATTCAACATTGCTGGGTGCTACTGCTGGAACTGTCAACTACTTGTTGTGAAAGCATTTTATGTGAATATTTGTATAAACTGATTTTTTGTGTATTACTGTTTGTGAAAAGTTATGAGACTCTTACCTGTACATATTCGTCATTGCTGACGCTATTGATTGAACTGTTTAACCACATAATTTGTGTAAACTATTATGTAAAGTCATATGTATGAAAGAATTTGTATTCCTTACTGTATTTTATATATTAGGCTATTGTAAGGTCAGTGCAAAGCCAAAATTTTATCTAGTTATATGATATTTACGTGTTAATATTATCTTTTATTTTTGTCTGTATTTTTTTTTGACGAATTTGGTGGTATTTTCACCACCAATGTTGGCAAAAATACCATCAAATTCTAGCCCGTGGAGGAAGGGCATATGAAAGGTGGCTACACTGAGCCACAGCGCCAGAGATCGGGCCAGAGAGTATTGTTCCGCCGCCTCCACTAGCAGTGATTATTGAGAAGTAAGCCAGATGCTTTGTTGACTGAACCTGTAATGATGCATTATTTGAGATACAGAAATAATAAAAAGAAAAAAAAATAGGGAATTTGTTACCTTCATATATATTGACGAAATGCACTCTGATCATTACAATATCTCTATTAGAATAACATCTGCTATCTCTCCCATCAAACAACTGCATAAAACATGGAATAAACAAAATGTCCACAACAACGTCTCCGCAAGAACTCTCCACTACATCTGAACAAGAACCGCCTAGCACCGCTTCTCGACAAGAACCACCTGCCGCTACTTCTCAATAATCACTGCCAGTGGAGGTGGCGGAACAAAACTCTCTGGCGCGATCTCTGGCGCTGTGGCTCAGTGTAGCCACCTTTCAAATTGTGTGAAATATTTCCACTTTTTTATAAGAAAGCATGGTAGCTGTAACTTATTTTCGCCACATGGTTTTGTTTTTGTGCATCATCGCATGAAACAAATGAAATAGTGGTACTTTTTTGTAAAAAAAAAACATTGTTTGACATCTATTTTGGTGAGCAAATAAATTGATTTAGTAAACTTTAATTATTTGTTTTCTGTCATTCAACAAAAAAAATTGCTCTGAGCACTATGTGACTTAACTTCTGAGGTCATAAGTCACCTAAAACTTAGAACTAATTAAACCTAACTAACCTAAGAACAGCACACACATCCATGCCCAAGGCAGGATTGGAACCTGCGACCGTAGCGGTCGCTCGGCTCCAGAATGTAGCTCCTAGAACCACACGGTCACTCCGGCTGGCTTCATTCAACACTATCATATGTATGTATGTATATAGACTATAGTTTACGATGCACAGTTACTTCTGCATTGAATGTGTCCTTTCTATAAGAATGGACACATTTATGATTCTCTTACTATAGACAGAGACAACTGCACAAAGTGTTGAAATTTTTTTACAATACGCAGAGACTTAAGCATTGTATGTGTCCTTTCTACAAGGGCTGTGGCATCTTAGCATAGACTCATCAGTTATCGCAGGGCAACAGTGGACGATGCAGCAGTGACAAGAGATCAGTGAGCCCTCAGTGGTGTTTGTTTAAATAAAGATGCAGACCAAGAGTATGCATTGACCATGCAACTCTGAGTGAACAGTAGCTTGTGGCATGATTGCAGAAGTATCTAAAGTCTGAGCCAGTGTGCTGCTATTCTACACTGTTATACAAATAGCCAAACAAGTGTAAGCTGGACTGTGCCATGAGAACCAGGGCCAGTGTTCCAGGTCTGGGCAGTATGCCAGAAGTCCTCTTGAACCTTTCTTTTATTTGCTTCAATGCTTCTTTGATATATAGCTTGAACAGTAGGGACATAAGACTAAATCCCTGTCTACACTCTTTTTAATACAAGCACTTCGTTCTTGGGTCTCCACTCTTATTGTTCCTTCATCGTTCGGTGTACATATTGCATATTACCTGTCTTTCCCTATAGCTTTCCCCTCTTTTTCTCGGTATTTCAAATATCTTGCATCAATTGTTTAAATAAAGATGCAGCCAAGAGTATGCATTGACCACACAACTCTGAGTGAACAGTAGCTTTTTCCAGGCCTATAAATCCTATGAAAGTTATAACACTCCCCGTCTGCTAACTACTGTACCATAACCTCAATGCCAGAAGCAAGTTGTAACATAAAACAATTTTGTAAAAGTAACTATGGCACAAAGCAACAGAGCAGTGTTACCCTCTGAGAGGAATTTTGTTAAGTTGACCGTATTGTTCCTAATGGAAGTGGCTTATCGGAAATGAAAGTCAGAATTACAATAATATTGGAATAGTGACAAACAAAATTTTGCCTAGCTATACTGTTTATAGAATAAGGGAAACGGTCGCCAGCCTAATTAGGCAAGAGAAAGATTAACATTCTCGTTTATGAAAGTAGGTATAAGTAACTATAATGGACAACACGACAGACACAACCTAGACTTAGCAACACGCGAGTGCAATGAACTCTAACACACATATGTTTTAAGATTGAAGCTAACAGTTAGAGCAGCAGGAACTATTTTCAAAATTATAACAGGTACAGAAAAACACTATCACTTTCAGGGTTTACACAAACTGAGTGGTCTTTATACTGTTAATATGCACACAAGAGAGACAAACACTTGTCATACATGAGAATGTAACGTTTCACAACTGCAGCTTTCTCACTTTTTCTACAACGAAACACAATGTTGACAAAATTGCAAGAAACTGACTCTCCTTTTTAGAATTTACTACAGACAACAACGTGATCATTTACTTTATAAGACTCAGCCTAAAGTTTGAAGTTGGTAACAGCACTTTAAATAACAGTTTCAATAGGAAAATTATTATTGGACAAATAACATTTGCTTTAACTCACTCTGTTACCACATTAGCTTTAACTATCTTTTTAATAAGTTCAAGAGGCATTATTTAACAAAGCTCTAGGCTTCAACGTACTTTCAGTAAGGGCACTCGGTAATCACTTTACTTCAAACGGAGAGGACCCTGAGAGGTGTTATGATGAGGAGTAAAATCAAGGTAGGTAAATAAATTCCGATATGAATTACCTTATATTTCAGCACACTAACACATCCATTAGGCTGATCCTTCACTGTACATCAATATAGTATTACGTTACAGTGATTGCGCAATGTGGTGGCAACTGCATGTTGGTAGGTGGAATTACGGGTAGAATTGCCGGACTTTATCGTATCTTCATGGCGATGATTCATACAAATTCCAGAATAGATCCAGCTATTTATCCACCCATCCGAGGCATTGGAAAGAAGCAGTAAAAGCCTCTCTCTGAATCAGCATGATATGCACCTTTACATTGACAGTGCACAGACTGGTAGCTCCTTTCCGACTGGTGGCTCGTCTCCGACTGCTGGCTCGTCTCCGACTGCTGGCTCGTCTCCGACTGACTGCTCGTCTCCGACTGACTATCAGTTCCACCTTTTCCACCTAGGCCAACCACAATTTGCGCGCGCTACACATTTACGTTCCAGAGGGGAACCACTACACCATTTACATACAAACTAACTAAGAACCCTAAGTGAGGATCAGCAATTTACATAACATTGCTGTTACGTAAATTAAATAAAACAGAACATTTTCACATATTGACACTTCTACAAAAAATTATTCACACAAAATTACAATTACATACAATAAGTTCTGTTCCCTCCAAACGGGACAAAGAATATAAATTGCAGATACACTACTTTGCATAGAATCAAATCACGACACCAAAGTTTTTTAACAAAGAAAAGCGTACACAATTTTATGCTATCGATTTAAACACATTTACAGAAGATCAACAATGTGACATTAAATAAATCAAAAGCAAAATAAATCCATACAGCATAAGAGCTGTGATGTTACAAAGTGTCTCGATTTCTCTTCAGTCTTGCTCCCACTATCAACTGTAACACCAGAACTGCCTCTCTGGTACCTTTACCTTTCCTAAATTCAAACTGATTGTTATCCAGCAATGCTCAATTTTCTTTTCCTTTCTTTTCAATATTAATCTTGCCAGCTACTTGGATGTATGAGCTGTTAAGCTGATTGTAGGATAATTCTCACAATCATCTGCTCTTGCAATCTTTAGATTTGTGTGAATGATGTTTTTTTTCCTGAAGTCTGATGGTATATCGCCAGTCTCATACAGCCTATACACCCTTGTGAGCAGTCGTTTTGTTGTCACTTCCCCCAACGATTTTAGAAGTTACAATGGAATATTATCTATCCTTTCTGCTTTATTTGATCTTAAGTCTTCCAACGCCTTTTTAAATTCTGATTCTAGTACTGGCTCTCCTGTCTCTTTCCTATCGCCTCCTGTTTATTATATCGTATCATCAGACAAGTGATGATACAACTGCTTTAATCCCTGGCAATATCAAACAACTGCAGCGTTCAAGACACGCAGTTGGACAAATTCACGACTCCATTTGAAAGGGTAACTCAATAATATCTTGCAATCGAGCTGTACACTGCCTGCTTTAAGTCCAAACAGATACCTCAGTTCCACATTAAGAGAAACTGTGAGCCTTCAGTCTATAGTGTTTAAGTTTTGGTAGCTTTTGTACAATTAATTAAAGTATAGGTTGATTAGTTAATTATTACCAAAACTGATAAAAGGTTCTTTCCCTTGTACAATATATTGTAAGCAACACCAAAAGATTTAGATTTTATGACTGATAATTTATTCATCCAGTTAAAACACTTAGGTAATTGAAATGGTGACCCTACATTCAAGCTTGAAGTAAAAATAACAACAATAAATTGATTGCATATGAATGTATCCATTTGACAGCAGATTCGCCTCAAAAAGTGAAAGATATGTGGTTTGTGAAATACCAAATCACATTCTGCTAAACAGTTTATAACGTAATCGCAAGTTCACAAATAATTAAAGTTTAATGTGGCAATTAATGTATCTAAATGCACATAATCACATTTATATTCTATGAGACTAATCAGCAACAATCGTAAAATGCTGTCAAAATAACTCAATGTCCAACACTGCATATCGCTAGTCACTCGCAAAATGTTAGAGTCCGACTGCCTCACAAATTCTAAGTTCAACTTAGTCTGTAAGTTTTCTAAGTTTGAACGAAAGTTGAAGTATTCACATACCCACTTCTCACACAAAAACTATCACTTTACAAGTTTTGAACCACACTAACATGTTTACAACACACATGTTACCTCAACGACCACCAGTTGCAGGATGATTAGGAGGAATCATTCGTGCATCTTTGTAATCCACTGACAAGCCCACCACATTTTACAGCGATCACGAATTACACAAAATGGACCACCTTTTAAAATATGTACATTTCACGAATACAACATATATGTTAAAATATGTGTCTTTATCTGATGGTCCTTCTTAAACTATACACAATGTCCTAAGTCTAATTGTTTATCCTAAACTAATTAAATATGAAATTTATGCACACACACTCAAAAATAATAACAAGAAAATGTCGTTGATACATGACTGATAATAAAGATAGCTTGCTCAACAGAAGTATCTTTCTGCACTCTCTTCACTGGTGGCATCAGATATTACATTCAAAGCACCTCTTTCAAATGACGTAGTGTTCATTTAAGGCCAAATTAACATTTCATTAAAAAACAAAGAATCACTTAATAAACTATATATATATATATATATATATATATATATATATATATATATATATATATATATATATATATATGAAATGTGGTTACATAAAAAAGGTCCAAGAAATGTCACTCTGCGTTCACTTACTGTGTAAGGGTGGAGAAAACTATGTTCTGACACGTTTGCACAGTTAAAAATAAACTTCTTCAATAAATAAGTTAGATACAGAAGAGTGATCTTCACTCATGTTAGCTAGTGTCCCCAGCTATCATTTAATACCTTGATTGTGAAGAGCAGTCGAAGCATTCAAGAGTTACTAAGTTATTGAGATTTTTCTAATATTATTCAGGGTGTCCCTTTCAAACCTCTCACATCTCAAAGACCAAGAAGTAAAAACTGTAGCAGATATGATAATGCTATTGAACCATATGCTAGATCACCTCAAAGAACTGATTTAATAATCATCAGTAAACCATCTGTAGTATGAAGAATATTCAGTCTGTATTCAGTTTCTTGCCATGTTCTTCATAACATATCCCCAGTCACTTTTGCCGTAGCAGCAGTGATATGACGTCTTAATGTAGGAATATTGTCCACTTTGTTCATGTACATAGAGTTCTTCACTAATCCCCACAAGAAGAAATCCAGTATGGTAATTCCATGGGAATGTGGTGGACAGGCACCTGTATCCTCCCCATCCATTCCAGCAACTGGGAAATTTTGAATCCTGCAACTTGCAAACATCTGTTGACCAATGTGGCCAAGCTCCATCTTGTTGAAAGATAATGTTCGGTTGCAAGTCTTGTACCTGAGAGTATACAAATTGCTGCAACATATCCAGATACACTCACCCATTCACTGTGTTTGAAGAATGGTCCAACAGTCCTGTCGTGTATTAGCCTACACCAGATATTCGGTTTAAGACTATCACAAACATGTTCGATGATAGTATGCAGATGTTGCAAGCCCCTAATCTGAATATTATGCTGGTTAACCATAGCTAATACATGAATGGTTCCCTCATCTGACAATAAACTTTTTTCTAGGAAGCTGGCATTCATGTCAGTAAACTGCAGCACATCCATAGCACATTGTTATTGGCGTGGTTTGTCATTTGGTTGCAGTTTTTCTAGAATTTGCACTTTGTAAACATACACATGAAGACAGTGATGTGCTTCACAGTCTTGCACAGGGTACATAAAGATGCCTAGGTGCCTGGGCTTCTATGAAACACTTGTCCGGTGTCCACTGTATCTTTCAAAACACTATGACATGCATTGTCATAATGCTTCAGAGCATTTACAGTAGCCAAAAACTTACAATACCGTTCCCTAATTGTTTTCATTCAGATGAATCACGTCCATACAGCCTACAATAATTGCTTTGCACAGTAATTGGTGACCTTGCTTCCGAAAGCTGCTTGTGCACCCTGCACCACTTCATTCGGTCATTCTGAACTCTGGCAACAATAGGTGGCCCATCTGATGTGAGAATACAATTTTTTAGATACTCTAGCATATGGTGCAGTTTCATTATAATATGTGCTGTAAGTTTTTTCCTTGGGCTTTGAAATGTGGGAGGTTTGAAAGGGACACTCTGTGTACGTTCAGTACCAATGGAGCTTCTGTGGTTTTTATTATACAATTGGTATTAAAGTCTCAACACACGCACCTCAGTCCTGCGATTGTGCTTGAATTTGTGATGCGATGAGACCATGGATTACCACATGATTTCAAAGGATTATATAATAGTCATAGTCTGCCATTTTGCGAAATCCGCCATGTTTGGTGCCTTCGCCTCCTCCACATGCTGGCTCCCAATCCAACTGCCTTACTACAACCACAGAGCTAGGTGAAAATCCGCCCCTGAGACCACTGCTCACTTGCCAGCAGCCTCTAAGTCTTGGCCGGTGGCTACCGTGGCCGTTTGCCTCACCTCGACCCCCTCAGCTATACTGATAAGATACATAATTTCAATAATTTTACCCAGATTACAGCTTACCAGCATATGTTTCATCTTACAAATTGTTCATTGCAATATCTTGCTACTGAGTCAGCACATGAATTACTGTCTACATCTCCACTTCTACAGTGCAGTCTGTATTTGCAGTATCTACTAACTGAAGGGCCATATTCAACTACAGAGGTATGTGACAAGGCAGAATACAGCACTGTGGTCAGCTACACCTTGATAAAACAACAAGTGTCTGTCGCTGTTGTTAGATTGGTTACTGCTGCTACAATGGCAGGTTATCAAGATTTAAGTGAGTTTGAACATCATGTTATAGTCGGCTCCTAAGGTGTGATACTACACAATACAGAGTACATCTGCTAGACCCATTAAGGTTCTGCTGAGCTATTTTCGACAATCTACATAACCTGTCACCCCACTGTCTGCCCCGTTACCAAGTTTTTCATAGAGTGTTTCGTGTAGCCCATTTAAGGCCAACTGCTGGAAGTGGACCCTTAGTAGCAACAACCGTCAGCACTGCAAGGTCGGGCGCCATGTCTTCCTGCAACACGGAACATATGAATTCCTAAAGCAAGGCAACATCACGTCCACCTGGGTCTGGTGGGACTACTGCCAGATCCATATGTGTTGTTGTTGTGGTCTTCAGTCCTGAGACTGGTTTGATGCAGCTCTCAATGCTAATCTATCCTGTGCAAGCTCCTTCATCTCCCAGTACCTACTGCAACCTACATCCTTCTGAATCTGCTTAGTGTATTCATCTCTTGGTCTCCTTCTACGATTTTTACCCTCTACACTGCCCTCAAATGCTTAATTTGTGACCCCTTGATGCCTCAGGACATGTCCTACCAACCGATCCCTTCTTCTAGTCAGTGCCACAAACTTCTCTTCTCCTCAATCCTATTCAATACCTCCTCATTAGTTACGTGATCTACCCACCTAATTTTCAACATTCTTCTGTAGCACCACATTTCGAAAGCTTCTATTCTCTTCTTGTCCAAACTATTTATTGTCCACGTTCCACTCCCATACATGGCTACACTCCATACAAATACTTTCAGAAACGACTTCCTCACACCTAAATCTATACTGGATGTTAACAAATTTCTCCTCTTCAGAAACGCTTTCCTTGCCATTGCCAGTCTACATTTTATATCCTCTCTACTTTGACCATCATCAGTTATTTTGCTCCCCAAATAGCAAAACTCCTTTACTACTTTAAGTGTCTCATTTCCAAATCTAATTCCCTCAGCATCACCTGACTCAATTCGACTACATTCCATTATCCTCGTTTTGCTTTTGTTGATGTTCATCTTATACCCTCCTTTCAAGACATCGTCCATTTCGTTCAAATGCTCTTCCAAGTCCTTTGCTGCCTCTGACAGAATTACAATGTCATCGGCGAACCTCAAAGTTTTTATTTCTTCTCCCTGGATTTTAATAACTACTCCAAATTTTTCTTTTGTTTCCTTTACTGCTTGCTCAATATACAGATTCAATAACATCGGGGAGAGGCTACAACCCTGCCTCACTCCCTTCCCAATCACTGCTTCCCTTTCATGCCCCTCGACTCTTATAACTGCCATCTGCTTTCTGTACAAATTGTAAATAGCCTTTCACTCCCTGTATTTTACCCCTGCCACCTTTAGAATTTGAAAGAGAGTATTCCAGTCAACATTGTCAAAAGCTTTCTCTAAGTCTACAAATGCTAGAAACGTAGGTTTGCCTTTCCTTAATCTTCCTTCTAAGATAAGTCATAAGGTCAATATTGCCTCAAGTGTTCCAACGTTTCTACGGAATCCAAACTGATCTTCCCCGAGGTCGGCTTCTACCAGTTTTTCCATTTGTCTGTAAATAATTCGCGTTAGTATTTTGCAGCTGTGACTTATTAAACTGATAGTTCGGTAATTTTCACATCTGTCAACGCCTGCTTTCTTTCGGATTGGAATTACTATATTCTTCTTGAAGTCTGAGGGTATTTCGCCTGTCTCGAACATCTTGCTCACCAGATAAGATCCATATGGTTTCTGTTATATACTATCAGCCACAGACAGAGAGACACACTGGGTGGAATCAGTTCAATTCATGCAGGTTACAGTCAAAACGACAGCTCTTGCCTTCCTACAGATGTAGATCACATGTTTTGGCTGCCCCACATTGATAACCAATGAGCAGGGCCATCAGTTTTGAGTCCCATCTATTCACTAAGATTTGCGAATTGTGCAGTGTCCAATGGTTTATAACTATGGCAACCACGCTGAAAATAAAGGACTCATTGAACGTTGGTACCACACTCTTAAGGCTACTCTCATGTTCCATTCTATGTAGTAGACAGAAATCCTGTTATGTGTATTTCTCGGTATCTGTATTGCTTAGAAAAAATATTTGCAGTTGTCATTGGCAAAAATTTTGCACAGCGAATGCCAGGTTCTGACCACTGATTTTTCTATTCTATTCCTGCTTCCGACCGACAGCGAGTTACAACCATCAGTAACAAGAATGAAACAATATATCGCCCATGTATATACACTCTCTCCCCAGCTGCACGACATGCACTGGGAATTTGTCCTCAAGGCAGTGAAGGACTGTGGGCATGTCATGCTGAATGATCACACTATCTGGGCAGCCATACAACAGCTGCACTCTGGACCACATAAAGTGCTACAGAATGGCAATCTCATGTGTACAATATTATTGAATGATAAGCATCCAACAGTTTCCATTCAATTATTGAAGCTGACAAGAGTGCTTTATGATCAAAAAAAGAGGCAGAGGAGTAGCTCTTCTGGAATACTGCCTCACAGCTACTATCGATACACTACCCAGTAGGTTTCAACTCAGCCCTTATCCACTGGTGGGAGAGGACAGTGCACCACCAGAATCGCTTTCAGATGACAGCTCCTCTCTCTCTGCTCTTGCTATGGCTGGGCCCTATGGACACCATCCTACTTGACTATCTACAGGAATAATGGTACCACCATCTTCATCTTACCTACTAACAGTGCTTTGCAATGGAGGTGGGGACCCGTGGAGACAGCAGCCTGCAAGGTCGATGTTGCATCTGAAATAAGAGACTAAGGAACAAAATATGTATTTCATTTCTTTGTTTTAAATTGTTTGTTCAATTTGTTTATGGTATTTGGCTTAAGGTCACATGTATTTTTCGATGTCTGCTATAAATACTAATAGAGTGGTTTAATTTCGTTAGAACAGCATGCAAATGTTACTATGCCTGTTTATTCATATTCATATGTGTATGTATGGAATTTCCCTCAATTCTTTTCATTCTGACAATAATTAGCAAAGTCTCATCACTATTCTTCGATTCTATAGTTATTTTTGCTGTTTGTCAAACTTATTCTTCAGAGAACCTCACTAAAGTATCTAGAAATCGACTTTTAAATTACCCCATGTTCAAACTATGGTTAGACGTTAGTCAATACTATTTTGTGAATAGAGGTTAGCTGGTAGCTAACTCGAATTTGTATCTCCTACAACTTGCCCTCCTATACAGGGTGAACATATATAAAACACACAAACTGCAGGGACGGATTCCTGACTGGAAATAGACAAGAAAATGTCCTATGCATATGTTTCTAGAAATGGCAGTTTGCATGCAACAATAACAAATTGCCCTGGAACACAGTACAGAGCTGTATCTCATCCACGCCTCAACAGATGTCCAAAGTGCCCTCCATGGGATTGTAGGTGAAAGGGATAGTAACTGTTGTCATGCAGGATACTCATAATCATACTTTGACAGGCACATTGTTGGGGGGCCAATTGCTTGGAGGTTATATAAGGGTTTGTCTCAATATCCTGTAGAACCCTGGCCTCCAAATCTGGTGTACCAACAGTTCGCCGCCTCCCCGCACCTTCGTCTGTCTGAAAGGACTCATTATCACACAAACGATCAGAAAAGGCTTGAAATGTTGTGTGGTGTGGTTGATGTCTCTGAGGGCACTTGTTTTGGTATAGCATGCTGTATCTAGACCATTTACATCTGCTTGGCTGAACACAAACATGATGTCGGCTTGTCCCCAACATGAATACTGGACCATTCTGCTGCTTATAGTACATTGCCCCAATCACACAGACTGCAACACAAGGAGCACACAGTATGTCGTCAGAGGAACTGTCATTCGTCAGTGCCATCTACTGTGGCAACAATGCATTTCCAGACACATATTCATAAGACCTTTTTTCGTCCATTTTCAGTCAGGAATCCTTCGTTGGTCAGTTTTATTAAAGTTAACCCTCTACATTTCAATAAATTCAGAAAGGAACTCTAAAGCAATGACATGCATCGATCATTTTAGAATTCAGTGAGCATGCAAAAATTAGAAACACTAGGCTGAACAAACAAGAATGACTAAACTGAGAACATACGATGGTGTGTGGCTGGCGTTCAGCTGAAAATGGAAATTGGTTATGTGGTGTCCCTTACTCACTAATTTTGAGATGCCATATTGAATTTATTCTATTTCGTTGTTTCCATATTATACAAGTGTGTGTGGAAAAGTAATGCGTCCACATTTTTTATTCTGTTCTCAACAGCGGTTGTGGTGTTACTTGTCACACACATTACTCGTCGCCTTTCTTGCTTAGCTGATGCAAGTTGCAACCCCCTGCCACTAGAGGGCTCCGAATTGTACAATGTAACATGGTAGTGTATAGCTAAACTATGTTGGTTGCCTCAGAAAACTGAAAGTACGAATTTCAAGGGTTCACCCACACATGGAGTGCCCTCTCCTTCAGCATGACAATACCAGAACACACACGAGGGCTGCAACATCTCCCAGCTAGCACTCAAGCTTATTTCAAGGTGGATATTGAGTTTACGTTCAGTTGAAAATTCAAGATTGAAAAATCAACCTGTTACACAGCTTGTTTCAAGGTGGGTATTGAGTTTAGGTTCAGTTGAAAATTCAAGATTGAAAAATCAACCTGTTACACAGTTTACATCAAGCTGTAAAAATTTAGCTTGAATTAAAATAATTTTCCCAAGCTTGAAATAAACTGTAATTTCCCTGGAAGGCTGTAAGCAGATGCGCGCGCAGCATAGCTTCCATAGACGTCCACGGGAAGCGCCACAAGCGTTTATAAGCCGTGATGTAAGGGTGTTGTCGTGTGTGACGTCATGACGGCGCGGAGTTTGGTTTGAGTGTGGCTGTCTCCAGTTCTGTTTTATCTTATTTTATTTACTTCTCTGAGCCTTGCTATGTTTACGGCCATTTTACCTTTGTGACGCGCGTTAATGGTTGTGGTTTGTTGACAAGTTTGTTTTATACTAGAAAACAGTTCGCTACGTTAATGTTACAAATGTTAAATATTACGTAACGTAAAGTTACGTTTACGGCCATTTTACCTTTGTGACTCGCGTTAATGGTTGTGGTTCGTTGACAGGTTTGTTTTATACTAGAAAACAGTTCGGTACGTTAATGTTACAAATGTTAAATATTACGTAACGTAATTAATTAGGTTCAATAAATTCAGATTAATATTTATATAGCTTAAAACAAGCTGTAAATACCAGGCTGTATTCCACGTGTGTAGATACAGCTGGAGCCAAGCTTGATAAGTCAAGCTTGAAATATAGCTTGAACTCTGCCAACTTTGATGTTTATTTCAAGCTAGAATCCAGCTAACAGGCTTGAATATTCCAGCTTTGATCAAGCTTATATACTTGAACTTTACAGCTGGAAACAAGTTTGAAACCGGCTTACTGTGCTATCTGGGCTGCAACAATCTGACGCCTTGGGTTCACTATCATTGATCATCCTCCATACTGTCCCGACTTGGCCTTAGCATTTTTCATCTGTTTCCAAAACTTAAAGAAGAGCTTCGAGGACTTCACTTTGATAGCCATGAAGCGATGTGAGCAGAGCTGAGGTTGTGACTTCGTCAACAAACATTCTACAGTAACAGTAACAAAGAACAGATATCTTGTTGGGAGAAATGTGTTCATCGCCAGGGTGGCTATTTTTAGAAATAAATATGTAGACATGAAGAATAGAGATGTGGAATGATAATAAAGTTTGTTTTATTTGAAAAACTTAAACAGTTTACACATAAAAAATTCGGAGGCACTACTTTTCAGCACGCCCTCGTAATTTGTGTGTTATGAGTGTATGCCATTTCAAAGCAATGGTGCATTGGAGATTTATCACAAACATTTCACTCTGTGTGCGATTTCTTATTTGATTAAATGTCAGTTAACGGCAAACTGACAGTAGAGGTCTTTATGAGAACATAAGATAAACAATCATAAGACCCAAAATTGATTGCAATTTCTATGGTCTTGGGATTAGAGATGTGCAATTGTGGAGTAGAAGGAGTTAGCTGCGCATCTTAATACAGACCAACAATGTCTTTCCATCTTTGCTTTTGCAATACATTCTGGAAATTTCTTATTCATTTAACAGAAATATGTTTTGCAATATTCAACGGTATTTACGAATCAGAGCGTGCTCTCTCAGAAACGTACTTCTTCGATTTTGTGACTTCTGTCTGCAAGTAAAACAACCAGCAATGACATTTATATTCTTGCCCATCACAAATATTGTTGTTTATTTCTGAATATGTTGTGGTTTCGGAGAGTTTGGTTGTTTATTTCTGAATATGTTGTGGTTTCGTAGAGTTTGGTTTCACGGGAATTTAAGAGCACAGTTTAAACTACTGCGGGTGAAACAAACAGCAACGACTTCTGTATTCTTTCTTGTCAGAAATATTTATCTGCGATTGCTTTCTTAACAAGGCTTTGATAAATTCAGCGGTCAAGATAACAAAGATTGCACCACACAACTACCGAGAGACATCACGTGACCCGAAAGCAGTAGTGGCGTCCTCATTTTAGTTGCTCATGTACAAACAGCTGACTCAGTAGCATTCGCGCCCCAGATATGCGGCGGTTTCCACACTATACGCTATGATTTGTCTGTGCAAATGTGATTTCCACCCACATATCTGAGCAATTTTGCTCGAACCCGCAGCTCCAATTTCCAGATTTGTGCAGATCTAATACGTTTTGCCTGCCTATATGTGCTGTATCGATTTTTTGGACGAAAAATAAATAAATAAATAAATTGGACCGAAAATGTGCAAAAGCAACAATTACAGTGAAAAAATTGTTTTTCTGTGGAAATATTAAACCCAGTTCATTCGTCAGATTGTTGGTCTAGAGAAGTGGTGTATCTTTGGTTGTTCAGTGATGTACTATCATTGCGATCTATCTTTGTTACGCACGCCTGCTGAGACAGTTGAGTCTTTGCTGTGTAACTTAACCACAAAAAAGGAGTGAAACTGAAACATGTTTGGGGCAGGAGCGGCACCTATCTTAGTTCTAAGTAAGCGTTTTTATTGCAGTACTTTAAATTTTTTCGTTTATTGTTCTGTATTAACTCATTGTTGTGATCCGCAGGCCAAAATACGAAGAGGGATGCCGGCAGAAAGGTTCAGGTGGAGAACATAGGAGCTGGAAAGGTAAAAAGACAAGACACCACGAGGATGTTATGATACTTTAGAAGTGATACATTGTGTTTCATGAAATTATGTATGTTCAGACACGATGATGCCATGTTAATCACCTGTCGCTGATTAACGAGAACTAACTGAAGAATAAAACAAGTCATACTCGTAGTAGGGAGAGTGTGATCATATAGTTATCTGCGCTAGGAATATAGTGGTGTATCAAATATCTGGCGCTTTGAATTACGCCTCTCAGTCCGCGTTTTGTGAAATATCCACAGGTGAAGAAGTCAGTGTAGACTGCGATATTGTTTCATACGATCCTTACAACTTTCTGTGCTAGTGAAATGTGTTAACGGCTTTGATTTCACGTAACACCCAATAATGTAACATCTCGGCACGCAGTGTGAAATCGGCCATGATTCGCAATACAAAACTATCCGTTTATGCAGTAAAGATGCTGGAAGTTTCTATGTTTGACACACCCATTTTAGCTGTCAGATAATTCATCTTCCATTGAACTAAATCCACAGTTTATGATGCAGGGCTGGACTCATTTTCGTCGGAACTCACTTAAGTGAAGTCAGGCCTAAGTCGATGATAAGGAACGTCATAGAATGTGTGTGTGTTTGTTTTGATCATCAAAGAGTTACTAACTAATTACATTTATTGTATTGCAGGCAATAGCTGATGTTATAAGAACATGTCTTGGGCCACAAGCAATGTTGAAAATGTTAATGGATCCAATGGGAGGAATTGTTATGACTAATGATGGCAATGCCATTTTGAGAGAGATAACGGTGCAACATCCAGCTGGCAAGTCTATGATAGAAATAGCACGTACACAGGATGAAGAGGTATTTCTGCTATAGTATCGTATATGTACTATTGGCTTCATAGGCCACATAAATACAGTGTGTAAATTTTCTTCTTTGGAGTAAGATCTTTAAGCAGAAATGATAAATTTGTATTAAATTATGTAGCATTTGTAACTAGCTTAACTCGTGTTGTGTAGGCTAGATTTCTGGGTTATACTGTGACGTAAACAAATAATATTAAAAAATATATATACAGCGTTCTGCTACACCAACACAGCCACAGAAATAAGATACTTCCCTTGACCTACATAGGTCTATCACAGCCGTTGATGCCAAAACACCAACACCTTCAACTTCAGAAAGTGCAACCAAAACCTCAAAAACCCAAATACTCCATATTCACTAAATCAATTGAAACACAACCGACCAACTGTAAATATACAACACACAAAACATCACAATGACTATAGAATGAAACCAAAACAGAAATTACTTACCAACAAAAGCCTCTGGTAATATCACCTAGGTTGGCCGCCACCACACACACACACACACACACACACACACACACACACACACACACACACACACACACAGACCTCATTTTGTTCCCACAAACGTGACACCTAACATATTCAGCAATAAGGCTGAACACCTGCAGAAACTGTATGACAAGACATTATATCCTCACCCATTTCAGAACATAGTGATGCACTCATGAGCGTCACTGTCATATCATACTTAACAAAAACACAATTTAAAAATTAGACTTCTTTCCACGCATCAGACAACAAACTAATCAGACTTAACAAAAATGCCAAACACATAAACAAAAATAACCTTAATAATAATGCACTACCTAAATTCAAAACAACATTAAATTCAGCATGTCAACTTTAACCACCGTAGGGCACCATTAAATACAACATGACATTTACAAACACAACCAACTCCCTGCTGTAGTGATGTCACATACCGAAACACGATTACGTCACGGGTCAAAGCAGATTGGTGGAATCACACACTTCCATTGACCTGTACATATAAAACTATGGCAACATTGATGTAGTACAGTCACACACGTCATAATTGCCATAAGTACCAAGAACCTAGTGGGAATATGGAGTATTTTGGTGTGCGTTTTCTTATCATTAATATCTTAAAACTTGTTAACCATTTTGAAAATATAAGATTGCAGGGAGAGGTTTTCAGCAGGGACTAAAATGCAGTTACAGAATATGCAACACATTACAAAAATTGATTGTTGGGACAGAATTGTTGCCATCCCAAATTCACAAATCACCTCCCTACATAACCCAGACTTAAAGCTACACTACAGAGCGTGCCGACATTTCAATCCTCACTCTAGAAAAATTGTACAAATATCAATGTCACTTGTCATAGAATGGCAGTATTGTGAACATTGTTACACCTCCTGTTTGGCAATCACATTTAGGTTTCCTGCGATTTCACTGTAGCCTATAGTTCAAAGAAAGTTCGTACCTCTGCAAAATATACAGCTCATATCCTTCACCAACTCAGCTTCAACTTGGTGACGCTTTGGCAAGATGGTAAACTCTAATCATCCTTCCTTGTAACAATGGTAGTATAAATGTGTCTTTGTTTAGTGACAGTGTTTAAGGGCTAATCTTGTTTCTGCCATTTTTATGATTGAGATCTACAAAATCCGTGATTACTCATGATTTACTAATTATTTCATTGTTTTAATGGCTGTGATGAACATTCCCTTCAAAAATGGCCTGTCTTGTGTATTAAATCTTGTTTCACTTTCCAAATTGATCTTTTTAGGGTTTTAGTCGAAAAAACTAGTTGGACAAGCTACCAGAATATCGTCATTGTGGCTCTGTAAAGTACCTGTTTCCAACAGATTGGTAGTAGGTGATATTGCCCATACACCTCAGTTGACCAATTCTCCACATCAATTCGGATGAGGTTATCGGATGCAATGAGTGAGAGTAAGAAGTAATAATTTAAGGAAGCAACTGGAGGGTAGGAAGTGTTGGGGAAACAGGTTAGGAATTTTGGCACAGTGAGAAGACCTGGCTCATAATGATGTGGAAAAGTGAAAGCAAGGGGGAACAAGATAGAAAAGTGAAAATAGGTGGTTGTGGGGTGTGAGTGTAGCTTTAACAGATGGATTGAATAAGAGTGAAGTGGTGTGGAGAGGAGAATAGAAGGATGGACGTGTGTGTTGAAGATTGAGAGACAGAGCTCAGGAGGATTGCAATATAGAAGGGTATGATGTAAGGAAAATTCCCATCTACATATGTCAGAGAAGCAGGTAAATGGGACAGAGGAGCCATATGGAACAGATTTTGAAGCATCCATTGGAATGAAACATGTTGTACTTAACCTCATGCTCTGCCATTGATTGGTTGAATTTCCTTGTGGTCAGGCAGTGGCGGTGGCTATTCATATGCTGGACAGCTGCTTGGTGCTTGTGCCCACATAAAAGCCTGTACAAAAGTTACAGCAGAGTTGATATGTTGCTACTGCTTTCACATGTGGCTCTGTTGCTAACAGGCTATGATATCTGGGTAGTTGCACAGGATACATCACACACTTTTGGGTCTTCCATAGAGGTACTACCCCAGTAGCAATGGCATAAGGACGGCACATGGTGTTCCGCAGATTAGGTGACTACAAAATATTAATTTTGAGAGATGGAAAGGATTTTGGGTACAATGTTTTTAATTTCAGGGGATAATGAGAGGTAGTTAACTCCCAGCAAAACATGTAGTTAATTTATTCCAAATCAGAGTGATATTGGGTAGTAGTGGGTGCTCTTTTGCCGCTGTTTTTTGGGAGTGACTGGAAAGTCTCAGATATTTGTCGATATGACACAGTAGACGTGTTTGTGGACTAGGTTTTGAGGCTAGTGCTACTCTGTGAAGGCTCAGTGGGGCCTTGGGCATACTGGTCAAGGTATTGCTCATCACCGAATGTGTGCTATCGATGGGCAGCTAGACTTCATAAGAAAGCCGTTTTGGTGTTGAAGGGTCAGCAGCTATCAAAGTGACAGAGGTTTTCATGGATCCTTTGGAGAAGTTGTCTCCAACAGAGTGGCGTATTGAGTTAAAAACCATCTGAATTGGATATGTTAGAAGCTGTGGAAGGTTTCTCCCAGATGTCCAGTAAACATGTTGATATGAGTGTGTGAGATGAATGCCCATGGGCATCCTGCATATCTGTCTATATATCTTCCCTTCAAAGAAGAAGTTTTTGTGTGTGTGTGTGTGTGTGTGTGAGAGAGAGAGAGAGAGAGAGAGAGAGAGAGAGAGAGAGAGAGCAGTCCATAAAACGTTTTGTCACCCACATCACAGTAGTGACAGCAATAATAGGAGATGAAAACTTATAGCAATGGTGTTCTTATATGACTTTATGGTGTGGGGAAATGGAAGAGGAGAGGTATTAGAAAGGCTAAATGTATGGGTGGAAGTGGTGGGACAGTATGGCTGGAAACTTGATGCAAGTAAGTCTGAATGGTGGTGACACCAAGGAATAATATAAGAGTAGTGATGGATGTAAGTATTAGAGAGAAGTGTGCTGTTCAAGACTTTCCTGACGTGATAAATGCTTCATTGGTTCATGGGTGTCACATCAGATAATGTTGTGGAAGCCACACAATATTTCATGAAGCACTTACTGATGTGTTGCTGCAATGGCTTGCCAATATATATGCTGACTCGCTAGAAAAATGCAGGCGCTAAGGGGCTATAACGTCATTTTAGACAAATCATAGAACACAGTGACATCCAGTAGCCCTCCCTCGGTCGGGGAAACAGCCCCAGTCTTCGCATTCACGATGAGGGAAAAGTGCGGCAGTGTGTTGGTGTCCAGTTCAAGTGTGCGGACTTTTGATTCTCTGTCTGTGGTGACTCAAACTCTTTCGTATCCGGCCAACGATGCCTTTGTGCCGTCAATGTTGGTTCCCATGCCTTGCTGAGTTGAAATCCTGTGTGTCTATTGATCAGGTCGTCACTTTTTCGGATTTAGATTGCTTCTTTAATGATGAAGTCCCAGTACGTGGAAGCAAATAGAAGGATCTTTGTCTCTTCGTTATCCATGCTTTGTCCTGTGTCAATTTCTACATCTACATGGATACTCTGCAAATCACATTTAAGTGCTTGGCAGAGGGTTCATCGAACCACCTTCACAATTGTCTATTGTTCCAATCCCGTATAGGGCATGGAAAAACAAACACCTGTATCTTTACACGCAAGCTCTGATTTCCCTTATTTTATTATGAAGATCATTTCTCCCTATGTAAGTCAGTGCCAACAAAATATTTCCACATTCGGAGGAAAAATTTTGTGATGGAAATTTCGTGAGAAGACTCCTCCGCAACAAATAATGCCTTTCTTTTAATGATGTACACTCCCAAATCCTACATGATTTCAGTGACACTCACTCCCCTATTTTGTGGTAATATAAAACGGCTGCCCTTCTTTGAACTTTTCAATATACCCCGTCAATCCAATCTGGTAAGGATCGCACACTGCGCAGCAGTTTTTTACCGTATGTTGGTGGCGTGTCCTTTAAGATTGGCTGGCTGTTCAAAAAACATCAAATGAAATGTGTCTTCCACCTCCAGCATAAGTGTAAACTGTGCTGGGTTTTGTAAGTAAAACCTAGGTCTAAAGAGGCTGGGGATATATTAAATCCCGTGCCAGTGTGGGAAATCATATACTGGCCAGATGTGTGGCACTGTTACGGATAGATGCCAGCGAGAAAAGTCTGCTGTGGCTGAACGCTGTCTTGACACAGGACACAGCATAAACTACGGAGAGACAAAGATCGTTTCGTCCGCTTCCATGTACTAGGCGTCATCATTAAAGAAGTAGTCGAAATCCGTATAGATCCTGATCAATAGAACACAGGATTTTAACTCAGCAAGGCATCGGAACTAGCATTGGTGGTACTAAGACATTGTCGGCTGCAGACAAAGGAAACATAGTCAACATAGACAGAGAATCGAAGTCCACGCACTTAAGCTGGGTGCCAGCGCACTGCCCGCTCGCACGCTGGGCAGCTATTTGCGTCCGCACTTTTCCTGCATTGCAAGTGCAAAGACTGTGGCCCGCTTCCCCAACAGGGGGCACTGGATGTTGCTGTGCTCTATGATTCATCTATGATGACTTTATAGCCCCACCCCTTGGCGCCTGCACTCTTCTAGTGAGTCAGCATATATATTGGCAAGCCATTGCAGCAACACGTCAGTAAGCACCTGAAGATGATGATCAGCTGTCCCAGTGAAATATTGTGCTGCTTCAACATTATGACGCAACACCAGTGAACCAATGGAGCAATTAGAAAACAATGTTTCAAGTACCTTAGGAGCACAGTAGAAGACAGGAGGGGGAATGGTTAAGGAATTAGTGAAAGTAGGTGGTAAGCCCATGGATTCCAGCAGAATGTTAGGAGTCTGTTATGGAGTAAAGATGTGCCACCCTCACATATGCATAAGAAACATTCTAATGAAGTGCAGGTAGACAGGATGTGGGCTTGAGAGATAAAATTTCAAAGCAGTAGCATTGGACTTACTATGAAGGGTAGAATAAGGAATGAGATGCTGTGAGAAATAGTGAAAGAGAAGCCTTTGTAAGAGCGCATAGAAAAGACAAGACTGAGGTGGTAGGGCATGTGAAAAGAACAGGAGTTGGTTGGATATGATGTTAGACATCAGAGCTTGATAAAGACCAAGAGATAGTATTGTTGGACTGAAGGAATGTTGGAAGATGAGAGGAGGAGACAGGAACAGAGCGAAAAGAGAAATTAGATGGGAGTACAGGAAAACTTGGATGGTCTCACAGACAGACACACCGAGGGACTGCAAAATGTAGATGATGACAATGACGAAGACAATGATGACTCACGCCTCCCCCCCGCCCCCCTAACGTGCAATTTCACGCCCTTCTTGGGCCGCTTCAGTAGTATTGTCATCCAGTTTGTCTCAATAGGATGAGTTTGAAATGAGTGACAACATGATGCCTGTCATTTCAGCCTGTCCTAGGGGTGACATATTCAGTGTCCAGAAATGTCATAGTATGCCATCATAAAACAAGTTCCATAATTTTTCAACAGATTGACATCAGAGATACATGGCTATACTTTTTTTATCTGTCTATTCTGTGACCCTTCTTGAAAACAGGAAACACCTGCGCTATTTTCCAGTCATAGGAATTCTTTGCTCCTCAGTTACCTAGGACACACTGCTGCTTATTTCACGTCAGATAAAAAAATATATGAGGATTTTCTGGCAAGGCAGCAGATATAGAATTTGACTTTGGAATTCAGTGATCACTTCATAAGATGGACTCTTTTTGCTTTTACAGCATCTTTAACATAGCTGTCGAACCACAGAGGGCCTTTCCCATCCATCACACCTTTACTCAGCTCCTACCTGTCAAGGATATTGTACAGTACTCTTGTACCATGTCCAGTTTGCTTAACATTTTCACTGCCGGCCGCGGTGGTCTCGCGGTTAAGGTGCTCAGTCCGGAACCGCGCAACTGCTACGGTCGCAGGTTCGAAGCCTGCCTCGGGCATGGATGTGTGTGATGTCCTTAGGTTAGTTAGGTTTAAGTAGTTCTAAGTTCTAGGGGACTGATGACCACAGATGTTAAGTCCCATAGTGCTCAGAGCCATTTGAACCATTTAACATTTTCACTGCTGAATGTGTGTTTTACATGTTGACCCTTCAGGTAATCAGCAATGTGTTTTTTTGTCACTTGCTATGCAGAAATAGCTTCTAATTTTTCTGTATATTCCTATTCATAGCTGTATTCAGTGATGCTATAACTGCTTTGACACTGATCCCATTTCTGTGCTAATGGACATTAAAAGTTTCAGGCTGTTGGTGACATGGAGACCTTATATGTTATATTCATAATGCTATTAAGGTAACATCTGGTTTTAGCCATTTTTCTGTCCCTAGTGCTAGGGGGCAATATTACTGTTCACAAGTGAGACTAGTTCAGGGACCTTTCCATACATGCTCCTCCAGTTAACTGAATACCATGTTAACATTTAATTTCTCCTATATGCCATGACAAATTCTGCTCTAACTAATGCTGATTGTATTCTTCCTGTCTGAAATCAGAATATATATTATAAGGCCTTTGGAGGGATTTCTCTGTATTATTTCCAAAATGAGCTATACCACTTTGCAATAAAGATTTTAGTCAGAAGTAGAAAACAAGTTCCTTTAAACAATTTATTATGGCTGTGAATCCTTGCATCAGTAAGATTATAAAATTGTTTGGAAATACTGTTGTACAGTAGCAATTTCAGCTCCATTCTCCCAATGGGATAGCAGCACCTTGTGAAACCAGTCTTGTGCAAGACATCTCCCTCCCCCTGTTTGCCTTGTGAGATAATCACTATGATCATAAAATTATTCCAGTAAATTATTATGAACAATGTCCTTTGAGAAAGCATCCGAGTGAGTGACAGTTCTTCTTCCACTAGTATCTTTCCTCAGAAATGAAAATTGTACTTCAGGATCACAAGTTTACATTCTCTGTACTGTTGCACATATTCTCTGCAATGTTCTGAGTGAAACACCTCACACCTGTTCTGTTACAATCTGCAATGCTCATAAGATTTAATCACTGTAGAATTGCCTTTAAAGTTGCAAAGACATTTGTTTGTCTGTATATGACTCCATTTGTTTGGCTCCACGTGTGTTATAACTTGAATCATATTAATACACAAACAAGAGTAGCAGCAATATGCGTTGAAAATCGGTTCTCTTTAAAAACGTACAACACTTCCATACAATGAATGATCAGTAGCGGAGAAGTTACGAAATCGTGTCAGTGGTTGCATGAATTGCAATGTTGTTACATGGAACTTTTCAGTGTTAGATGCATTTGTAGCAGTTGCTTTGTATGATGCTATCTGGGTGGCAGCTGTAATGGAAATGACAATATAGCAACAGTGTGTGCTAAAAGTCATGCACCAAACTGGTCTAAGCCAAAGGCTTCTCATTGCCAATTACAAATGAAGGAAGGCAGTGGGTGGGCTGACTGATATTTACCTCAAAATTACCAGTTTCACTGCTGTGTAGAGCAGAAAGTTTTGAATCCAGTCACATAACTAGTTTAATATTCTGTAAGCTCATATTTTGCTCATTAAGTAACACTGTGAAACTGTGTTGGATTCCTTTCACAAGTCAAGAAACGTATTGTCAAACTATTTGATGTTATGTATGGTCATCTGAAGAGAGCAAACCGACTGTCACAAGAACTTCGGTGGCAGAATCGGTGTTGATTCCTGTAGAGGAGACTTTTATTCTCCATAAAGATCATTGCTGTAACTACCAAATTTGTGTGTGTGTCACTTCATAGTTTGCGCATGAAGTTTTTGCTTAGTTCAGCCACTAGAGGCCACCTGGCCTGCTAGTATGAAAGCAGTAGCATGCACAGCCTGCCGGCTGTGCCCCCTGTTAGAAGTAATGACTATATAGGTGGGAGCGCAAGGTTCTGTCAGCCACTTGTGTGTTGTCTGTTGTTTGTACTTTGTCTCTCATGTGTTTATGCTTTTTCATGTAATAAAGTTACAGTGTTCTTGGATTAGAGCAGTCACAATATGTGAACCATCAGATGACACTTCTTGAAAACAGGTTTTACATGGGTCTTTTCCAGTTGCTTGGTACCCTTTGTTTCTCCAGCAGCTTACAAGAAACTGCTGCCAGAAGGACATAAAATTCTCTCACTTAACCTGTATAAAATCATTTAGGTGTCTCAGCAATGTAGGAAAAGATAGATTGCTACTTACCATAAAGCTGACATGTTAAGTTCAGGGTGTATACGACCCGGGACAACTGGGAGATCCGGAAATATTTCCATCCGGGAGAAAACCGGGAAAAGCCCGGGAATTGTTTAGAATTCCGGGAATTTTTCATCATTGTTTTAGTTTTCAGTTAAATTTTTGTGATTTTGACTGGTAAAACCAATACTCTAACAAAGGATATTATTGTATCCCGCTACTGCAGAATAATACTACAGCAACAAAACTTGAACGGGAGGGGGGAAAAAAACGAAAATAAAACTTAAGTTGCAAAGGAAATCCGCCGTATACAACAAAACAGTGCTCATACAAATGTCTGCCAACAGTAAAATGTGTCAAAGGCTTTAGGAACACTATGCAATGCTTTATAACAACAAATTGCCTCCGATGAGCATGACATGACAACTGTTAAAATTAGATTCGTTTGAACAGTTGCAGGCGGGCTCGTGCGCATGCGCAGTTCAGCCGCGTATGGGTAGTACCTCTCTCGCATCTGGTTATGGAAGTGTGGCTGGGCGCCACTACTTAATATTGGCCCGGTTCGGAAATATCGTAGATCTGGCGCTGATGCACAGAGCAGTCAGAGTTGTAGTGGGGAGGTGGGTCGTCTCCACGTGAACTGTGTTTACGTTCAGTGATTTTGTTGTTTCCTTTTCGTTTATTGCTCTCACGTTAAATGGTAATGAAATGGATTTTTGTGGCCGGGAGCTATGAAATGAATTAAAATACGTTCGCATAATTACGGCAGGCTAAAATATGTTAATAGTTTCAGATTTTATTTCCACCTTTGACAGTCAAGCATTAATCGCCTTACAGAACAATGAAGTTATTTTTGTCGGTTTGCTAAACAGATTTGGCTTTTATTAATCCTTTCTACTGAGGCAGTCAATTTATTTGAAACGAAGTGTTTAATTTCACACTATTGGTTAGTTTCAACAGTTTGCTGCATTTCAAGTGCACGTATGGCATTATGCTATATTAAAGAACTAAACATGACTACTGGTACTCCAAGGAAATTTACATACGGGTGTGCATTTTAAGCTGAATTATGCGAAATCCCGACGCTCTTGAAGTATCCTTTGATGTCTTGTTTCTTTTGTGACATAATGTAAGATCTTCTAATGTTTTACACGTACGAACATATGGGCTTCCTGCGTCATCGTAGCTGCGCAAGCGCGGTGACGCCAGTTATCTGGCACTTTCTTGCAATTGCTGAAACGAACCTATTTCTAACAGGTCGTGGGAAAATATTGCGAATGGCGGTTTGAAAAGCGTTACATTCAAAGCAGATTTCCTTTTACGCAACATGAACTATGTGCGAGAATGTACGATGAATTTCTTAAATCACAAAGCATTTGACTCTCATTTAAAAATCAATTCTTTGAGGACGACCATTTAGAAGAATTTCAAGCCCAGAAGATGAGACATTTGCGTTGTTATTAAAAATTTTACTGGCACATTTGTGTGTAACACGCGCAGAAAGATCAACATTATATGTGGAAGCTTAGCTTCCCTTCCAAATTGTCAATCTTCGCGACCAATATTATATGTGAATGCTATGTATATTATTTTAAGCCATTAACTTTTCTTATTTGTGTATTCGCGCTACTTAGAGTGATCTTGCTATTGGCTGACTACATCACGTGTCCTATTGCTGTCATCAGCTGGCGAGATCACGTGAATTAGCTATGACACTTACAAAAGTGCATCGCAATCTCGATTTCAATGCTTCGGAAAGTGACATGCGTTGTTTGGTGGAATTCAAATTTATACCTTCGTAATACGAAAATATGCAGCGTACATGTTGCAGCACATCAAAACGTCTTTCAAAACGTGTTTTTCCCCCTGAGTTTCGCTTTCTGAAGTGCCGGGAAATTCTACGTCGGTATATAAAACCATAAACATTCAAAGTATTGATGACTTTTACAGTGCCGAGGAAGAGTATACTGTCACTTAACACGGAAAAAATGTATTTTCACCCGGGAGAAAGTGTATTTTTAACCGGGAAATCCGGGAATGTTTTTTCCTTGTCCACGTATACACCCTGTAAGTTGCAGTCAGGCACAATTAAGACACTTAAATATAACCCCCCCATGAACCATGGACCTTGTCGTTGGTGGGGAGGCTTGCGTGCCTCAGCGATACAGATGGCCATACCGTAGGTGCAACCACAACGGAGGGGTATCTGTTGAGAGACCAGAAAAACACGTGGTTCCTGAAGAGGGGCAGCAGCCTTTTCAGTAGTTGCAGGGGCAACAGTCTGGATGATTGACTGATCTGGTCTTGCAACATTAACCAAAACGGCCTTGCTGTGCTGGTACTGCGAACGGCTGAAAGCAAGGGGAAACTACAGCCGTAATTTTTCCCGAGGACATGCAGCTCTACTGTATGATTAAATAATGATGGCGTCCTCTTGGGTAAAATATTCCGGAGGTAAAATAGTCCCCCATTCAGATCTCCGGGCGGGGACTACTCAAGAGGACGTCGTTATCAGGAGAAAGAAAACTGGCGTTCTACGGATCGGAGCGTGGAATGTCAGATCCCTTAATCGGGCAGGTAGGTTAGAAAATTTAAAAAGAGAAATGGATATAGTGGGAATTAGTGAAGTTCGGTGGCAAGAGGAACAAGACTTTTGGTCAGCTGATTACAGGGTTATCAATACAAAATCAAATAGGGGTAATGCAGGAGTAGGTTTAATAATGAATAAAAAATAGGAGTGCGGGTTAGCTACTACAAACAGCATAGTGGACGCATTATTGTGGCCAAGATAGACACAAACCCCATGCCTACTACAGTAGTACAAGTTTATATGCCAACTAGCTCTGCAGATGATGAAGAAATAGATGAAATGTATGACGAGATAAAAGAAATTATTCAGGTAGTGAAGGGAGACGAAAATTTAATAGTCATGGGTGACGAATTCGTCAGTAGGAAAAGGGAGAGAAGGAAACATAGTAGGTGAATATGGATTGGGGGGAAGAAATGAAAGAGGAAGCCACCTTCTAGAATTTTGCACAGAGCGTAACTTAATCATAGCTAACACTTGGTTCAAGAATCATAAAAGGAGGTTGTATACCTGGAAGAATCCCGGAGATACTAAAAGGTATCAGATAGATTATATAATGGTAAGACAGAGATTTAGGAACCAGGTTTTAAATTGTAAGACTTTTCCAGGGGCAGATGTGGATTCTGACCACAATCTATTGGTTATGAACTGCAGATTGAAACTGAAGAAACTGCAAAAAGGTGGGAATTTAAGGAGATGGGACCTGGATAAACTGAAAGAACCAGAGGTTGTAGAGTGTTTCAGGGAGAGCATAAGGGAACAATTGACAGGAATGGGGGAAAGAAATACAGTAGAAGAAGAATGGGTAGCTTCTGAGGGATGAAGTAGTGAAGGCAGCAGACAATCAAGTGGGTAAAAAGACGAGGGCTAATAGAAATCCTTGGGTAACAGAAGAAATATTGAATTTAATTGATGAAATGAGAAAATATAAAAATGCAGTAAATGAAGCAGGCAAAAACAATACAAACGTCTCAAAAATGATATCGACAGGAAGTGCAAAATGACTAAGCAGAGATGGCTAGAGGACAAATGTAAGGATGTAGAGGCTTGTCTCACTAGGGGTAAGATAGATACTGCCTACAGGAAAATTAAAGAGACCTTTGGAGAGAAGAGAACCACTTGTATGAATATCAAGAGCTCAGATGGCAACCCAGTTCTAAGCAAAGAAGGGAAGGCAGAAAGGTGGAAGGAGTATATAGAGAGGGTTTATACAAGGGCGATGTACTTGAGGACAATATTATGGAAATGGAAGAGGATGTAGATGAAGACGAAATGGGAGATAAGATACTGCGTGAAGAGTTTGACAGAGCACTGAAAGACCTGAGTCGAAACAAGGCCCCGGGAGTAGACAACATTCCATTAGAACTATTGATGGCCTTGGGAGAGCCAGTCATGACAAAACTCTACCATCTAGTGAGCAAGATGTATGAGACAGGCGAAATACCCTCAGACTTCAAGAAGAATATAATAATTCCAATCTCAAAGAAAGCAGGTGTTGACAGCTGTGAAAATTACCGAACTATCAGTTTAATAAGTCACAGCTGCAAAATACTTACGCGAATTCTTTACAGACGAATGGAAAAACTGGTAGAAGCGGACCTCGGGGAAGATCAGTTTGGATTCCGTAGAAATGTTGGAACACGTGAGGCAATACTAACCTTACGACTTATCTTAGAAGAAAGATTAAGAAAAGGCAAACCTACGTTTCTAGCATTTGTAGACTTAGACAAAGCTTTTGACAATGTTAACGGGAATACTCTCTTTCAAATTTTGAAGGTGGCAGGGGGTAAAATACAGGGAGCGAAAGGCTATTTACAATTTGTACAGAAACCAGATGGCAGTTATAAGAGTTGAGGGACATGAAAGGGTAGCAGTGGTTGGGAAGGGAGTGAGACAGGGTTGCAGCCCCTCCCTGATGTTATTCAATCTGTATATTGAGCAAGCAGTAAAGGAAACAAAAGAAAAATTCGGAGTAGGTACTAAAATTCATGGAGAAGAAGTAAAAACTTTGAGGTTCGCCGATGACATTGTAATTCTGTCAGAGACAGCAAAGGACTTGGAAGAACAGTTGAATGGAATGGACAGTGTCTTGAAAGGAGGATATAAGATGAACATCAACAAAAGCAAAACAAGGATAATGGAATGTAGTCGAATTAAGTCGGGTGATGCTGCGGGAATTAGATTAGGAAATGAGACACTTAAAGTAGTAAAGGAGTTTTGCTATTTAGGGAGTAAAATAACTGACGATGGTCGAAGTAGAGAGGATATAAAATGTAGACTGGCAATGGCAAGGAAATCGTTTCTGAAGAAGAGAAATTTGTTAACATCGAGTATAGATTTAAGTGTCAGGAAGTCGTTTCTGAAAGTATTTGTATGGAGTGTAGCCATGTATGGAAGTGAAACATGGACGATAACTAGTTTGGACAAGAAGAGAATAGAAGCTTTCGAAATGTGGTGCTACAGAAGAATGCTGAAGATAAGGTGGGTAGATCACGTCACTAATGAGGAGGTATTGAATAGGATTGGGGAGAAGAGAAGTTTGTGGCACAACTTGACTAGAAGAAGGGATCGGTTGGTAGGACATGTTTTGAGGCATCAAGGCATCACAAATATAGCATTGGAGGGCAGCGTGGAGGGTAAAAATCGTAGAGGGAGACCAAGAGATGAATACACTAAGCAGATTCAGAAGGATGTAGGTTGCAGTAGGTACTGCGATATGAAGAAGCTTGCACAGGATAGAGTAGCGTGGAGAGCTGCATCAAACCGGTCTCAGGACTGAAGACCACAACAACAACAACAACAACAAATATAACCTTTCGGTCACAGCCTTTGTCAGCAAACGAAAGAGACAGGCACACCATTCATTCACACAAGCAAACGTACCTCATGCACACAACCCGCGAGATCCAGCAGCTGGGGCCAGGCGTTTTGGTTTGTGTGTTGTGATTTCTGAGGTTCTGGTTACCCTGAGGACACAGCTGTTTTTATCTGAATTCATTTCGGATTTATCTTCTGTGTTGTTACAATGTCTTGCTTTCAAGCTTATCGTCTGACCACCACTCTTATTGACTGCATAGAACTGGAAGCTAATGCAACCCCTTTCATTGCTGTCACACATCATGGCAAGCATTGACAACATTTCAACACGTAACACCTGAACACACCACTCTCCTTATCAAGACTCTGACAGTCTGCTGTAGAAATGAATACTATTGTTGAGTATTTGTCCAATTTTGAAGTCAGTTCAATTTCAGTTACAAATTTAGTCAGACAAACTGCAATTTAAATGTGGTAGAAGTTCCTAAAATGCGAAAGTACGCAGTTTCGAGTCCCATGGTTGGCGACATGATATAATTTGCTTCCCGTTCACTGCTCCCCTCCCTGCACTCATCTACTTGTCAGCCAAGCTGATATCACTGTTCCCCCACCAACCCTTCTATAGTGCTGTGCTTGAGCAAGTGTGATACATGGAATGCAGTATCTTCTAGGATGAAATTCATGTAACAGCAGCAGCTAATACATAAATTAAAGATTGTAGTCACAATTCAGTCCAGTTTTCCAACTTTCATTTGTCCCGCTGCCTATTAATGTCTGATGGTACTACCCTGATAAAAGGGCTTGCTGCTGTAATTTCTTCTCGCAATAACAGTTAGTTTAATATGATTTATTTTGTGTGTTAGATATTTCATTCTAGATTAATTTTCCTTCTTGTTTCATCTTAATGCCACTATCATGTGCTCCAGTATTCTGGATATGTTAACTGCAACTGAATCTCTCATTTGCAACTGACTTACTAAATCACTACTATCTCATAATCAAACAAAGTATTGATCTAGGTTCCGAATCAAGTAATATTTTTTGAAAGACAGCATTTCTGCTTATCAATGTTACCTTTACTTAAAAAGCAGGATTAATGTTTGTACGTGGTTATTGCAAATCTGTTCAAATACAATAAGAGCTTGTAAGTCGATAGAATTTAGTGCTGGTTCCTCTTTTTTTTTTTTTGTCAAAACTGGCAAATTTTAAGCAGTACAATAGGTTGTTGTAGTGGCTGGTTCATAGTTTCTCGCATATCCTTTACTCTAGCACTGTGTGTGTCAAATGTCATGTTATCGCTCAGGCAATATCAATACTGTATCGAGCACTTTGGCGTAACAGGAAATCTGGAGTCTGTTCGTACACAAGTATCATTTGCTCAGCTCATTCCAACTGAATTCTTCAGAATAAATCTGAATGTGCCACAATAGCCAAAGCTTCATCTACAAATGTAAAATGGCCCCTATGTACCCTATTAAACAACATAAAAATATTAACCTAAGTAGCAGTAGTTTAATCTACAAATATGATGACAACCCAGTATTTTTTGAATGATGAATTTGGGGAAAAAAACTCATTTTATAATTGGGTAAATACAGTATGTTTTCTGCCACATTTGCTGAACTGACTGTTGCAAGTCTGCTTCTTCAACAATGTATACATAATGTATGAATAAATCACAGGAAAATAATAATTTCTGAAACTCCTGGAGGTGGATACATTGTGGTTGGTACAGTGGTTTGGAAGCTTGTTGAAAAGAGTACACAGTAGTGTAGAACAAAAAACTATTTGTAGGTTTGACTGGGAAGAACTGTAATACGAACGACACTCTCGTCATATCCGTATGCTTTCAGTTCATTCACTGAAGAGAGAACCATCGGTTGAGAGGTGAATGGAGACAGCACCACAGTAGGCGAACAAGCGAGGTCATAGACCAGTGAAACATTGATTATAAGTTACAACAAAGTCCAAACACAGCCTAGGAGTAAACAATGTAGCATTGGTCATTGCTACACTAGAGCTCGCTGTCAACATAGCTCGGTTGACAAGTGAGGCTGTGGCGGTCCACAGTAGCCCGTAAAGCTGTCGCAGGTGTTTTGCCACGTGCCTCAATACTGTTTTGCCACGTGCCTCAATACTGGCAGATGTATCCTCTCACACTTTGCCTTGTGATCTTGATGGACTGTGCATATTTACATAGATTGATCAGTTGATATGTCAAGTGGGATTACAAGACTGGCTATTGAGAAACCATTTTCAGTAAATAGTTTACAAAAATCCTCTGTGATGATCATTCTAGTCATTTGCTGTTGGGATTACTCTTCAACTGTCTATTTCTTTGTTCTTAAACTTAATGACTAGTTATATTTTGCAACTCTTCTTTTAAAACTTTCTTAGTTATCCAGTTGTAAGATTCACTGGCTGTACCTGGTGGCAGTTGGGTGGCACGGTGCTACCGTAGCAGCTTGTAGCTGATTCTGAATTGTAGTCTATCCATATTTATAAGTTGATGGTTGTCTCTTCATAATTTACATTATGTTACCAGATGGTGGTCAATATTAAATATCTTTTTCCTACGGTTCCTTGTGACCGTTTCATAGTTTTGCAATTTAGTGGGAATGTAAGGATAACATTCACGTAGCTGTGATAATTCCTACATTACTATATTAAACTGCACTTATCTTACCCCTTCCCCACCTAGTTCTGGGAGAGATCTGATGTTCCTCACTTTGTTTATACAATTCAGATAGTTTTTTAATAGTAATCCAGCATTTAAATGAAACACACAACACATTTGTAATTGTCTCGTGTCTAGTGATAGTGTTTTACAGTGTATTTGAAACTTACTGTAATACTGCTTATTGCAGGTTGCCTGTCTGCCAAGATGACAGAACTGCTTCAGTCTCTTGCTTGCCTTTATTGATTGCACACCTCATAAATCTTCTTATTTTATTTTAACAATTCGGTAGTGGCAGAGATTTTCTCAATTTCAGTCATATTTCCTTCACAGCTTAGCCACTTTCCAGCGTGTGGTAGAGTACCTCTTTTTTCCCCATTCCATTTGTGAGTGGGTGTGGCTAAAACTCATGAGCTTTTAATTCACAGTAAGTTATGTTTATTTATATTGGGTGTCAACATTCAGTCTCTGCACCAGTGGTGTATCTCGGCAGGTCTTCCTGGACTTCACCAGTCTTCTCGCATTGCAACCTTCCTGTGTGCAACTATGTCATCTGTGGACAGATTCACACCACTTCCAACATTATCCACTGGATCATTAAGAGAATTTGAAAGCAGAAACGTGTTTTTTTTTTTTTTTTTTTTTTTTTTTTTTTTTTTTTTTTTTTTTTTTTGGGTATTCATAAAACTTAAAAACCTCTCACACACTGGCCTGATTTAGCTTCACTGATCAGGATAGTAAAAAAACCTGCGTATATTAAGGAGAATTTTCATTGACAAAGCAGGCTTATCACATTCGCACAGTTCAATACTGTTCTATCCTGATTAAATTGAGCTTAACTTAAATTCCATAAGGCAGTGAAGCAATTTCGAAGTCTCGGTGCGACGAAAATTGTCAGTCGATCTCCTGGAAACATTTGTAATAATTATTAACTTTCGGTGATCACATGGGGAAGACCGGAGATCTGCTGGTAAGACCGTGTTAGCCTATTTATTTGAAGTAACTGGATATCTTGAGCATACAAAACGGCAGGTTCGTCCAGAGTAAATCAGACGTTCCCCACTGATCCCGTGCAACACAACGTAGTAAGCAGACACTGTCAATAATAATCAGTTAAATAATACGCGAACACCCTTACTTTAGTTTAGTTCATGTATTAAATTCCTTCTCATACAGAATCTCATCAAAATGGTGACTCGCTCAACAATACATACATATACATCCTCCTTCTTTCACGGCTAATCGGCAAGCCTTCCTCATTCTTTTCATAAGAGAAAACAGATAGCAGAGAAGCTATTCCATGGAGTAAATGGATGCTCCAAGGAATAATAGGGCTTGAAACTACTTTGCATTGATAATCATCGTATATTAAGCTAAGGAATCGGTAAGATAAGAAGGGATATTTCGAGATATGTACTGAGTTATACAATTTATAAAATTTCTGAAAATATCGTGGAGAGACCACTGCAAGAGACATTACAGACTTTATAGCTCTCACTAGGGATAGTCTCGAGATTACCTTTACATCCATCCACTTTGTTCCATTAAGAGTGATATTGTGAGTTCTATCTTCAGAAAAGTTCTGAATCGAGTAAAAAATGTGATCTATTACTTGGGAAAGCTTTTATTTTGTTCACTAAATGGCAGTATGGAGTGCCTTCCAGAAGTCAAGGAACAGTGGATCCACCAGGTTGTCATTATATATGGTGCTCTGTCCTGTAGGCGAAGATGGCAAGCAGAGTTTCACGAGATCTCTGTTTGTGAAATCTGTGTCTCTTTTTAAGAGGTATTTTCATTCTGCAAAAACCTTAATGTTTGAGCATAAAAAAAGTTCTGTGATTTTGAAAGAGATTGATGTTAGCAAGGAAGGCCTAGAGTTACGTTTATCTGTCCAACGACCATCTGTGAAACAAACAGCTGTTAGAAGTGGAGCGAGGTCTTTTGCATAGTCTCTGTCCATCTTGTCCAGCACCTTTCAACTGTTGAGAGAAGTGATGGTGCGGAATAGAAAATTAACCAAAATTGCTCAGTATCTGCCATTTCAGCTTTCATGTGGCAATTGATAGGAGGAACGATATTCAGATCTTTCACGGAGAAACATTTTCATAAACCAAATTCACTTATTTCTACCTCCGTTCTGTCATCTTCTACGTAAGTGCCAATTTTGTCCCTGTGGTGACTGAAAAAATAGCACTTAGATCTGGACAATATGTTCCTGCTCTGCCTTTAGTTTTGTGGGAGCAGAATTTATTTTGTCACGTTTTGTTCCGTAACGCTGCACTTATCATATCTAATGTATCCCATGAAATGTGTAAATTGCCTATTTGCTACCACGGTAACGTGATATAGTCAAAGTGAGTGTATTCCATATGTAATATTTCCCACCAAAATCAATGCCGGTAACTAGCTCTGCTACGATCAACGCATTGTATCAAAACAGTCTCGAGGCATTCAGTGAATCGTGTGCATACATGCGAAAACCAACACTGCACTGAATGGTCTGAATTAGTGTAAATTAATTGACAAAATAATAAGAATTAATTCTGTAATTTTTGAAACTGAATCACTTGTTTGGTGGGTGCAAATTTTATAGCAAATTGACTATCACTGGACTTGCTTGATTTCCAGCAGTGCATCTGGATTTTTCCAGTGTTGAGCAAATTTTTTTCTTACTCCATGTTCTTTTTAGGTTCCGAATCCACATTCACTTTTGTCTTTAGTTTGTGGTGCTCAAAACAAAATTACAGATATGAGTTTATGAATCTGGAGATTGCACAAAATCTATCAAGTCTATAGTCCTATCTTCTCTTTGTTGTTGATATAGTTCAAGTAGCAAATTGTTCATTTTAATGTGGTGTTTAAATAATATACACGACACAGATTTATAATTCTCATCTGGTGTATTCGATACTTAATATGTTACTTCTTATTGCCTCTCATCCACTCACCAAAATGGCAGGAAAAAACTTTTCTCTTACTCTACGAGCTACTTGCAGAATTGGTGAGAGGTGAACATCCCTTACCAGCAATGTCTTAATGAGAATACTGTCATTATTTTATAGTGCTTAGTGAGTGCACCCTTTAACAAACACAATCACTGGTGTCTCAAAATGATGTATGAAAATGTCAGTGAATTCTACATCTACATCGACACTGTGCAAGCCACTGTATGGCGCACGAGTACCCTGTACCTCTGCTAGTCATTTCCTTTTCTGTTCCACTCGCAAATAGACAGGGGGGGGGGGGAGAAGACTGCATATATGCTTCAGTATGAGCCTAATTTCACATATCTTATCTTCGTGACATGCAATGTATGTTGGCGGCAGTAGAATGATTCAGCAGTTAGCTTCAAATGCAAAAATTTAGAAATTTTCTCAATAGGGTTCCTTGAAAAGAACATCACCTTCCCTCCAAGGATTCACATTTAAGTTCCCAAAGCGTCTCCATAACATGTTGTTCGAACTTACCGGTAACGAACCTAGCAGTCCATCTCTGAGAATTGCTGCGATATCCTCCTATCCGACCTAGTACTGATCCCAAACACTTGAACAGTATTCAAGAATATGTCGCACCAGCACCCTATATGCAGTCTCCTTTACAGGTGAACCACTCTTGCCTAGAACTTGCCCAATAAACTGGTCGACCATTCGCCTTCCCTACCAGAGTTCTCACATACTCGTTCCATTTCATATCATTTGCAACATGATGCCCAGATATTTAAATGGCATGACTGTTCACAAGCAGGATACTACTAATGCTAAATATGAACGTTACAGGTTTGAATTTCCTACTCGTCAGCATTCCATTTCATATCGCTGTTTACAAGCAGGGTACTACTAATGCTGTATCCAAACATTACGGGTTTGTTTTTCCGACTCATCTGCATTAACTTATCTTCTACATTAAGAGCTAGCTGCCATTCATCACACCAACTAGAAATTTACTCTGTCATCTTGTATATTCGTCCAGTCATGCAACTTCAACACCTTCCTGTACACCACAGCACTATCAGCAGACACCCACAGTTTGCTGCCCACCCTGTCCAGCAATTAATTTGTTTGTATAGAGAACAATAGCAGTCCTGTCACACTTCCCTGGAGCAGCAGAACAGAAGGCTACATGTGATTGTGCTGTTCATATACTGTCTGCTGTTTTCAGTTGATTGTTATAGTTAATAGCTACTTATTACGAATATTTCCACACAGGCGAGATCATGTAAATGCAGTGAATCATTAATTTATAGAGCTACTGGTTTCGTATTGCAAAGTTTTGATAGTGTCCACCGATATGGGAGATGAGTGCATCAATAAGTGAGTGCGTTGTCGTGTTGTAAATAGAAATTGATCAAAAGGAGAAAAAATATTATATTAGTAAATAAGCTGATTTACAAAAGAAATGAGCCTGCAAAACATGTCAGATGTTACGTGTTTCAGATGTTTTTAAGGAGAACAACTTTTTTGTCTATATTTTTATTATATGTTCCGTAATTATTTCTTTAAATTTCATTTTTTAAGGTTGGAGATGGAACCACATCAGTCATTGTTCTGGCAGGTGAAATGCTTGGTGTAGCTGAACAGTTTTTAGAACAGCAGATGCACCCAACAATTATTATTAGAGCATATAGGCAAGCGTTGGAGGATGCCGTGTCAATACTGCAAGAACGCATAAGGTTGGTTAGTAATATCTCTTTAAAATGGTGGATGAAGAGTTATTTGGTTTATTTTTAATTTATCTTATTTGTGTTTATAGTGTTCCAGTTGATACAAGTGACCGCAAGAAAATGTTGGATGTCATAAAGGCGTGTGTTGGGACAAAATTTATTGGTCGGTGGTCTGATTTGGCATGTTCTATAGCATTGCAGGCTGTAGAGACAATAACACTGGAAGAAAATGGTCGCCGAGAAGTTGACATAAAGCGTTATGCAAAAGTAGAGAAGGTAATATGTCTAATACTTTCCAGATGCAGTTAAATAGGTATGCGTTGGACATCTTCGATAGATTGTTGTTAAGCCTCTGTATCCTCTCTCTCCATCATTACACCCTCTCCCCATGACTTTTTGGGGTGTAGTTGGTAAATTCTGCTTGATTAATGGGAGAATATCTGTGTGGAAATTGTAAAAATGTAAGCAAGTGAGAGTTTAAAGTTTTTATGAGATCTAGTGGCATGCTTAGATAACTCACTCAGGTGAACACTGCTTGTCTAAGATGGGTTCCACTTTAAGTACATCATAAAGTTTGTTTGCCCTAAATAATCACTGTGTATGGAAATAATTCCAAGTGTTTAATATAGGGAGTATGCCACTAGAATGTCATAAATTTGTCAATTGTTGTCGAAAAAACTTTTGGAGAAAAAGCTCTATTTTCTTAAACATTGAGGGGGGGGGGGGGGGTTAAATTGTAGTGAGTAATATGTTACATTCATTATCATCATTTTTGTACCAGCTCAGTCGAAAGGATTTTCTGCCATAAGTAAATTTAAATTTTGTATCCTGTAGATTCCAGGTGGAAGTATTGAAGAGTCTCTTGTTCTTCGAGGTGTTATGGTGAATAAAGATGTTACTCACCCAAAAATGCGACGCTATATAAAAAACCCCAGGATTGTCTTACTTGACTGTGGTTTGGAATACAAAAAGGGTGAAAGTCAGGTAAGAGCCATTATATTACACACAAATATGTTCAGATCTTTACAAAGGTTATTTCTCTGGTGTAGTTATATCTCTGTTGAATGAAAAGCTACATGATTGTGAATCTTACAGACGAGTGTTGAAATCATGAAGGAAACAGATTTCACAAGAATTTTGCAACTGGAAGAAGAGTATGTGCAGAAGTTTTGTAATGATATTATCGCACTAAAACCGGATCTGATATTCACAGAAAAAGGAATCTCTGATCTTGCTCAGCATTATCTTTTGAAGGTAAGAGAAGCTGATTTGCCTCATTTCTGAAGAATAATCTGACATATAACAACTAAGGACAAATAGTTTTAAATATCAGATAGCATCAGCTGAAGGTGAATAGCATGTAAAATGTTAAAGCTTTACAGCATTAATGTCTATTTGCATGCCATTGCATTTAATGTGATCAAATGATATAATGTGAAAAGGATAGATCGCTACTCACCATACGGGCCTAGTGGAGATGTTGAGTTGCAGACAGGCTCAACAGAAAAATTGCAAAACAAGTAAGCTTACAGCTGAAAGATCTTCTTCTGAATCACACACACACACACACACACACACACACACACACACACACACACACACACAGTGTCTGGTCGCTGGAGACAGTGGTTTTTGTGTATGTGTGTGTGTGTGTGTGTGTGTGTGTGTGTGTGTAAAATTCAGAAGAAGACCTGGCCGAAAGCTTACCTGTTTAGCAGTCTTTTTGTTGTGCCTGTATGCAACTGTACACCTCCATTGTCTGGTGAGCAGCAATTTATACTTTCCATAATATTGTCATTATTCCATCCTGGATTTTCCATTGTTTGAATGTGGTACACATTCTTGGTGTTTGAACAACTCCATAATATGACTATGATTTACCTCTTGTCTCTTCTTGAACCTGAGCCATTTGTTAACTATTACTGTGGGTGTGGTGTGTCATGGACTCGACATTGAAAGCATTGGGGGGGGGGACTCCATTCACTACCCAACCACCATCCACATCTCTACAGGACAGTTAGACACAAGGTGCACATATGTTGTATGGTGGCATGCCAAATATAGGAAATAAGATTTGGATTGTATGACATTGGGCGGGCGGGCGGGGGGGGGGGGGGGGGGGCAAGCATCATTCTGTCCCTTGGCGTGTCATACAAAAAATTCTGGAAGTTCATGTGTGTTGCTTTATTGGAGGTATAGGTCACCTACAGGATACCATAGGCAAACAACACATAATCTATAGTAAATTACTGAATTCTCACTGGTTAGTATCGTTAGCAGATGCATGTGGAAACTCATTTCATCTCAATTAATGTCCCCCACTTGATAATGCCACCACTAAATGCATGAATAGTTCTCTGTTGGCTAGGAAGTTGCATTGCTTCATGTGGTTAGCAACGCACTTGTACCCTGCTGTTAGTGTATCATCAGTTCAGACAACCTTTTTCCGTGCTAGAGCATGTGGTGATGGTGTGCCAGTACTAATCTCTGTGGCCTGTCGTGTACAGTGAGAGGAGGAACACGTATAGACCGTCGGCTGTAGTACTCGTAGCAAAGAAGTGGCCATCGACACGGTGTTCCTTATGACAGTTGAGTCCCTCAGCTGAAATTTTGTCCAGATTCGAAGTACTCCTGACACACCCTCGAAATAGAGGCACACGAAAATTCGAGTGAACACCTGATATCTGAGAATGAGTGTGCCTAGTGATCATGATCTAATCTTTATCAAAGGCACTGATAATGTCGCTGTTAATTATTTTGCAGTAATATTGATCGTATGAGATCATTATTGAAATTTGCACAATGTATTGTAGAAGACTGCAGCACTTTTAAAAATATTGACACTCGTTTTCAATGCATCGTGTAGTACGTTGTGCCGTGTAAGGGTGGTATTGCGCAACGTATGTCAGTTCCTGCTAAGACCGAATGAAATTCAGTTCACTCCAAATGAATTCTCACAAACAACTGAAAAAAGTAAATTGCTAAGGAAACTAAAGGTTTGAATATCAACACTATTAGGGAAAGTGTGACCTGCTACTCAATGTAAAGATGACCCGTTGAGTTGCAGACAGGCGCAACGGAAAGACTGTAACAGTCTTCTTGTTGTGCTTGTCTGCAACCCAGTGGGTCATGTTTATGGTGAGTAGCAATCTATCCTTTTCCTAATATTGTTAAAAGTAAATTAAATTTGTATGGAAGCAACAGGTAGTACTTTGAAGAAAAGGAGTTCTCAGTATATCAGGAAACACAGACTACCTCATTGTCCATAGTAGCAAAGAAAATTGAAGATCACGATTGAAAACAAACGTTCAGAATTATGTCAAAAATCGTATTAAGAAGTATCCTTTATTTATTGGCGGTGACCAGTTTTGTTTCCACATGTATACTCTACAAACCATCATGAAGTACATGGTAGAGTGTCATGTCCCGTCTTACCTGCTTTTAGGGTTTCTTTCCATTCCTTTCACAAATTCAACTTGGGATGAATGATTGTTTGAATGCCTCTGTGCATTCTGTAATTATTCTAATTTTGTCCTCACGATCCCTATGTGAGTGATACGTAGGGGATTGTAGTATATTCCTAGAGTCGTCATTTAAAGCCTGTTCTTGAAACTTTGTTAGGAGATTTTTTCGGGAGAGTTTACATCCGTCTTCAAACGTCTGCCAGTTCAGTTTCTTCAGTATCTCTGTGACACTCTTCCGTGGATCAAACATGTGACCATTCTTGTTGCCCTTCTCTGTATATGTTCAGTATCCCCCATTAGTCGTATTTGATATGAATCCCACACACCTGAACGAAACTCGAGAACTGGTTGCACAAGTGATTCGTAAGCTATCTCCTTTATAGATTGATTACATTTTCTCAATATTCTACCAATAAACCAAAGTCTACTACCTACTTTACTCAACTGAGCCTATGTGATCATTTCATTTCACATCCGCAGAGGTTACACCCAGGTACCTGTAGGAGCTGGCCGATTCCAACTGTGACTCATTGATATTATTGGCACTGTATACTATGGGCACCTTTTTGTCAAGTGCACATTTTTACATTTCTGAACATTCAATGCAAGTTTCCAATCTTTGCATCACTTAGAAATCTTATCAAGATCTGATGGTATGTTTACGCAGCTTGGTATGTTTACACAGCTTCTTTCAGACAGTACTTACTACAGATAACTGCATTATCTGCAAGATCATATATAACATGAGCAGCAAGGGTCCAAACACACTTCCCTAGGGCATACCCAAAGCTGCTTCTACATCTGACGATGACTCTCCATGCAAGATAACGTGCTGTGTCCTCCGTACCAGAAAGTCCTCAGTACAGTCAGAAATTTCACTTGACATCTCATATTATCACACTTTTAAGTGTAGATGAGGTACAGAGTCAAATGCTTTTCGGAATTCAGAAAATACTGCTTCTACCTCCCTGCTTTGATCCAAAGCTTTCAGTATGTCATGTAAGAAAAGTGGGAGTTTGTTTCACACGATTGATGTTTACGGAATCCATGCTGATTGGCATGGAGGAGGTCATTCTGCTCAAGGTACCTCATTATTTCTGAGCTCAGAATATTTTCTAAGGTTCATAAGATTTCAGACAATATGTCTCTTTTCGAACTATCCATCTCTGTAATTTAAATACAGTCAAATGCATATGATTGGAAATGGCCACAGCAGACAATCCAGAATGGTCATACAGGCAGTTCAACATACAATAAACAAACTATGCTGAGCAGTACAGAAAGAACTGTATGATGTTGAACTATCTGCGTAGCCATTCTAGTGGCTGTTTCCAAAAAGGCGTATTTGACTGTAATTAAATTATGTACAAAGATGATGGTTTTAAAATGGACATAATTCCCGAATCTAGTCATCGCCAATAAATAGAAACTTCTTAATGCAACTTTCGGCAGAATTCCAACGGTTTATATTGGTAAAGGAAAAGTTGTCTGTCTATTTCGCGTGCAGCATGCTGGATGTCGGTGAAGATCATGACGCCATAACAGTAATCAGGCATCTTTATTTTATTTGTAACACATCTCATAATTGGCAAATGGGAGCAGGTCAGCTGTCCAACAAGCATACATACCTATTTTTCTTGCAGCAGTTGTCACAGCACAGACATTGGATTATGAAAGCTTTCAATCAATATAATTGTTTTATTTGGTTTGCAACAGTTGTTAAAAGGTAGAAATACATAGAAAACAGCACATGTAGACTACATAATAAATTCTACACTCACTTGTTAAATTTGTAATTAGTTGTTGTTGTGGTTTATGAACCTGTCCTGATACGAAAGAGTCCTAGAGTATTGGAACATTCGAACAAAGCATCTCGGGCATGTTCCATACATTCTCTCCAATTTCTGCTTGTGTTTCGCAAGGCAAGCAACTGTCACAGTACACAGCCCCATCATTGAACACTGACATGTTCACTATGAAGGCAGAGTTCTAACTGATGCAGCGTAGATGTATGTATTGCACAGTGATATTGTGCCATTATTTGCCTTACACTGTCAAGCAGCATATTGCCACAATTGTATCAGTAACATTTAGACTTAGTGGGGAAGGTCACTTTTAGACATCACAGCCATGTGCCACACTGAACTATTCCATTCATGTGGCAACAGGACCAATGTCTAGAATTGTAGCTCTCTCTCATTCGAAACTGCCTTTTGTTGCAGTAGGTTCATTTAATATTTGCTATAGTGAAAAGTAGGAATAATTAATAGGAAAGCTTTGCTTTCCATATAAACTGCTGTTATATAAATTTGGAGATGCAGTATTTCAAATTAAATCATACGTATATGTCATCCTGTATTTAATGCAGTTGCTTTAAGTATAAAATTAGTACATGTAGGACCACCTAGAAATTTTTCTTCCATCTTAACATATGCAAGTTGAACAGCACTTGGTGTGGCTAATAGTTGTGGAACTGTTTCGTCATGCACCGAATAATAACTTGCATTGTATTTGTAAGTCAGCATAGATGTGCAATTTGCAGTATTAAGAGGTTTATTATATACAGTCTTTTCAGTTATTTTACTGCTTTCTACAGTTTAGTTATGCTATTGTGCATTTGCTTTTAACATGCTCTGATGAGGGTTTTGCGGATCACCTGACATTGATGTAGAATTGGTATGTAGTGTTTTCTAAAAGCACAATGTGTGCTAATGGTATGTTTTTTAATGCATGCAGAAAAAATGAGAAGTTTGATGAATGTGTTCACTGAATGTGTTCATTGGATGTTTACTACAGTAATTAAAGAGGCGTCGTAGTAAGCCCTGTTTGCTGGTTATCAGACCAAATGTGACAAATTCAAATTTTTTGAGCGTATGATATTTTCCCTTGATGAAAAAAGAGTTTATTATAACATCAGAGCCAGATCTTAAGAAATTGTGATAGGGTTACCTAAAAGTGGCAGTATCAGATATTGACAGTTGCAATGTGGTAGTGCATTATCATCTATCACAGTGATTTCCACTTGCTATCATCACTTTCTAGCTCAAAATATTCTGAATGTTCCACAGCATTGTTACTGCGTAGGGGAAGCAAACAAGGAGGACCATAAAATGTAATTACATTGTGTTTCAGTGGTTTTTTTACTTGTAGGGAATCGCTGCACTTATTGCACAGAGCTGTAGCATTATTATATGTATAAACTCATAAACAGAGTAGCAGACTAATCAATGTTCAACATTTTGAAAATGTGAATACAAATTGTACTCTAATAGGTTGCAATTTTAGCTAAAACCATAATCAATAGTAAATTTGTCATAAGATAGCTTTCTTACAAATTTGTTAATGCACCTCTCATTTTCTGAAATGAATAAACTTGTTTTCTTCAGTAAAAGTATGTGCACTACTATCCCAAATCAATAAAAGGAGTTTAAGGAAAGCAACCATTCATCTTCAGCTGATTGATATGTCACTTAGAAACAGACCAGTACAGCTTTCAAGCTTATGCTACTTTTTTTAGTACAAGAACGCGCACATACCACACATCTACTCGCCAAGCGACAGCAGGAGAAAACACACATAAAAATAGGTTTTACGTATGCAAGCTTTCAGAGCCAGTGGCTCCTTCTTGTGGCATAAAGGTTGAATGAAATGGAGGAGATATCAGAAAAGTCACCCAGAACTCCGCATCAGGCGAAACTTACTGGAAGGGATGAGAAGGAAAGACCCAGGGGGGCGCAAAAAGCTATGCGCAGAAAGCAACGTGTTTTTTCAGCTGTGCGCATGACGTCACGGTGGAAGCAGCTTTGCCAAACAGTACACAGTTCGAATTGTGTGTGATTGTTTTTCTTGTGTTGTTTTGTGTTTGAAGGGGTATTTTGATTGAGTTCTTTCTTCTGAGGTACTCAGTCAACAGCGGAAACATTCGAAATTCGGGAGTGTTAACGGTTTTTGCTGTAATTGATATTTGATTCGGAACTGAAATAGTTAGCGATAGTGGACAGCGGGATCAACATTGTGTTCACCAGCTCTATAAGCTCTATAATTTATGGTTTGTCCTGTGAAATTCTTATTGGAGAATCTACAAGTGAGTGAGAAAATTAAGTTTTACAATGCCAGGCTGTGCTGTTACAGGCTGTTTTTCCTACAACCGGAGCACAAAGGGAACTGACGTAATGTATCACAGTTTCCCGCCTAAAGAAACATTACAAAAACTATAGTTGTCGAAATGTTGTAGGAAAGACAGTGTAAATGTTGCGCATGCACGAATATGTTCTCGCCATTTCGCAGAAACAGATTACTTAAGGGATTTACAGTCCGAATTGCTTAATTTTCCCCGAAAAAGAATGCTCAAGCCAGATGCAGTTCCTTCGTGCAATTTGCCGTGCAGTAGTGCGACTGTCAATGTGTCACCCGCAACAGAAGACAGGACCAAACGGTATAAGAAACGAGAACTACATAAGAGATCTCTGGAAACTCTGGAAAAGCTGTCACCAAATAAGAAACATCATAATAAGAGCACATTTACAGTTGACAGTTTTTCTCAGACACAGATAAAGTTACTTTGATGAATACTATAGCGGCTTTAGAAAGAAGGAATGCTGTTCTTACAAACAAGTGTGTGCAACTTCGAGCTCTTAAGTAAATTCATTTCAATGCAATTAAATGAATAGTTTCTGATTTATTTGAGCCGAGGTTTCGAATTTCAAGTGTGTGTCAGTGTGGTTGTGATCTGATAATTTACCGATGTGTGAGGCATAAGCTGCGAAAGAATATAACTCATCAGTTTTAACTGTAATATTTTAGCAGCAGAAAAGCAGTTTAGACATCTCAATTCTGGTATAAACAAAACCTTCCGCCAAAAACTTGACGTAAACGCGCATGCCGTGTCGTCTGCTTGTGAGCGCTTGCTTCCACGCTGACGTCACTAGGCCAGCCAATGGTAGAGCAGAGCGCTTACTGCCCAACCTTATTATTTAGTAACCTTGGAAAGACCTTTCTGCCAGAAGGAGCCACTGGCTCCGAAAGCTTGAGTATGTAAAACCTTTTTTCGTGTGTTCACCACTTGATTAGATTTGTTGCCTATCCAATTACATTATGTTGTCAAAAATTGGATTATTTTCATGGTTAAACCAGTTAAATTATGAGCATACTGTTTCTCATCATTGGGGTTACATACCTCATTCATTAAAAACAGAACCCTTATAGGATCACTTTTTTTTTTCTTTCCATCCATCTGTCTGTTAAGACGGGACAGCAGGCAGTTGAATTAAAACACTGTACTAAATCATTTATGAATTGTGTGTGTGTGTGTGTGTGTGTGTGTGTGTGTGTGTGTGTGTGTGTGTGTGTTAAAATTTATTTCTTTGTTTTTATAAGATTGAAAAAGTCACTTTGGTACAAAGATTTTCAAAACCCTCGTATGCAACAGACTGTTACTTAGCCACTAGTAACACCTAGTCTCTACTTCGCTACCTTTCCTTCAATTTTGCTTTTCCCATTAAACTTGATGCTTCAAAAAACTCTTAGGCCTTTTCTTTCTAATGCACAGTTTTCACTCTTCAGTTAATATGAATAATTATTTTGTGGTGATTTGCTAATTTCCTCAGGAAAGTAGTCTATTACACCAATTTTCAAGTTTGAAAAACAATGTTTGTGAGCTACATTACTTTTGTATCTATCAGGGTCACTCACACTATTTTTTGTAAAAATACAGTTTTCATTCTGCATGTGTGAAAGTTTTAGTGTGTAGATACATCCTTCAACCTACACTCCTGGAAATTGAAATAAGAACACCGTGAATTCATTGTCCCAGGAAGGGGAAACTTTATTGACACATTCCTGGGGTCAGATACATCACATGATCACACTGACAGAACCACAGGCACATAGACACAGGCAACAGAGCATGCACAATGTCGGCACTAGTACAGTGTATATCCACCTTTCGCAGCAATGCAGGCTGCTATTCTCCCATGGAGACGATCGTAGAGATGCTGGATGTAGTCCTGTGGAACGGCTTGCCATGCCATTTCCACCTGGCGCCTCAGTTGGACCAGCGTTCGTGCTGGACGTGCAGACCGCGTGAGACGACGCTTCATTCAGTCCCAAACATGCTCAATGGGGGACAGATCCGGAGATCTTGCTGGCCAGGGTAGTTGACTTACATCTTCTAGAGCACGTTGGGTGGCACGGGATACATGCGGACGTGCATTGTCCTGTTGGAACAGCAAGTCCCCTTGTCGGTCTAGGAATGGTAGAACGATGGGTTCGATGATGGTTTTGATGTACCGTGCACTATTCAGTGTCCCCTCGACGATCACCAGTGGTGTACGGCCAGTGTAGGAGATCGCTCCCCACACCATGATGCCGGGTGTTGGCCCTGTGTGCCTCGGTCGTATGCAGTCCTGATTGTGGCGCTCACCTGCACGGCGCCAAACACGCATACGACCATCATTGGCACCAAGGCACAAGCGACTCTCATCGCTGAAGACGACACGTCTCCATTCGTCCCTCCATTCACGCCTGTCGCGAAACCACTGGAGGCGGGCTGCACGATGTTGGGGCGTGAGCGGAAGACGACCTAACGGTGTGCGGGACCGTAGTCCAGCTTCATGGAGACGGTTGCGAATGGTCCTCGCCGATACCCCAGGAGCAACAGTGTCCCTAATTTGCTGGGAAGTGGCGGTGCGGTCCCCTACGGCACTGCGTAGGATCCTACGGTCTTGGCGTGCATCCGTGCGTCGCTGCGGTCCGGTCCCAGGTCGACGGGCACGTGCACCTTCCGCCGACCACTGGCGACAACATCAATGTACTGTGGAGACCTCACGCCCCACGTGTTGAGCAATTCGGCGGTACGTCCACCCGGCCTCCCGCATGCCCACTATACGCCCTCGCTCAAAGTCCGTCAACTGCACATACGGTTCACGTCCACGCTGTCACGGCATGCTACCAGTGTTAAAGACTGCGATGGAGCTCCGTATGCCACGGCAAACTGGCTGACCCTGACGGCGGCGGTGCACAAATGCTGCGCAGCTAGCGCCATTCGACGGCCAACACCGCGGTTCCTGGTGTGTCCGCTGTGCTGTGCGTGTGATCATTGCTTGTACAGCCCTCTCGCAGTGTCCGGAGCAAGTGTGGTGGGTCTGACACACCGGTGTCAATGTGTTCTTTTTTCCATTTCCAGGAGTGTATTTCAAACTCAGTTCAACCTGTTCCCATGAGTGGCGCAGTCACAGCATAAGATGGCTGCTACACTTGACGTTCGTCAGAAGCAACATGCTGTCATAGAATTCCTGTGCTGTGAAAACGAGACTGTGGGAAACATCCACAAGAGGTTGAAAAAGGTTTTTGGAGATGCTGCTGTCGATTGCAGTACAGTTAGTCTGTGGGCAAGCGGGCTATGTGATGAAAGCGGGCACGGCAATATTGAGTATTGTCCTCGCAGCGGTTGGCCTCGTACTACACACACTCCAGACAATGTGCAGAGAGTTAACGAATTGGTGACTGCTGACAGACACATCACAGTGAACGAATTGTCACACTACGTTGGTATAGGGGAAGGAAGTGTTTGCAGAATACTGAAAGTGTTGGCGTTAAAAAATGTTTGTGCCAGGTGGGTTCCCAGGATGTTGACAGTGGCTCACAAAGAAACAAGAAAAATGGTATCCAGCGAACTTTTGGAGCAGTACGAGAATGGTGGAGATGAATTTCTTGGAAGAATTGTGACAGGCGATGAAACATGGCTCCATCATTTTTCACCAGAGATGAAGAGGCAATCAATTGAGTGGCATCATGCAAATTCACCCAAGAAAAAAAAAATTCAAAACCACACCTTCTGCTGGAAAAGTTATGGCTGCGGTGTTTTTCCGAACGACTCTTGCTTGTGGACATCATGCCAAGTGGAACCACCATAAATTCTGATGCGTATGTGACGACACTGAAGAAAACTCCAAGCTCGACTGAGTCGTGTTTGACTACATTGGCAAAAGCAGGATGTTTTGCTGTTGCACGACAATGCACGGCCACATGTCAGTCAAAAAAGTATGGAAGCGATCACAAAACTTGGATGGACAACACTGAAACATCCGCCTTACAGTCCTGACCTGGCTCCATGTGACTATCATCTCTTTGGGAAACTGAAAGACTCTTCGTGGAACAAGGTTTGAAGATGATGACTCCCTTGTGCACGCTGCCGAACAGTGGCTCCAACAGGTTGGCCCAGAATTTTACCGTGCGGGTATACAGGTGCTGGTTCCAAGATGGCGTACGGCAGTTGAGAGGGATGGAAATTATGTGGAGAAATGAAAATATTGTTCCTAAAGGATGTATCTACACACTGTAAAACTTTCAAACATGTAGAATAAAAGATGGATTTAAAAAAAAGATAGTGTTTCTTTTGGAGTGACCCTCGTAACACAGAATGAAATATAACTTCAAAAATACTTCTTGAAGATACATAAATTATGCAGCACTGGCAAAGTTCACAAGATAGTGACACTTGTGTCAAACAAAAAATATTGAATGAAGAAATTTTCCTCCTGGTCACATGCAGCACAATGATAACATGGCGAGTGATGACCCTTACAATCTAGTATAATCTGCATTTCCATAAAAGGAAAAGGTTGGCCCTTAGTTGTAAAATAAATAACACCAAATCTAATCTTGTGCTTATTTTTATGTAGGTAATTGATGTTCCCCATTCCTAGTTAGTATTTTTCATTATAGGGTGAAATCAGTAATTGTTTTGTAACATAAATTCTGTTGTTGACATATAAACAAATATAAATTCTGTAATAATTGTAAACATTTGGAAGACGAAATGCTAGTAATCTTAAAGTATCTATTTAGCTCTATTCATAAACATGGTAACAAAACCAGCCCTTCATTAGTTCCAAAGTAATTAACAGTTTTGTCAAAAGTATTGTTTGCATAACTATATTTGTTAATTTCACAATTTAAACAAATAATTTGGCCTAACTCTTGCAGTAAATGAAACTGTTAAAAAGGTGCAACTTTTCAATGTATTCAGTTAATTTAATGAGTTAAGTTTTAATTGTAATTTCTGTAACTTTAACTTCGAACAATGTGTAGTTTCAGTACCTGTTATTGTGATGACACATAACGGCCCGATTTTTGGTCCCAAGACGGCCGTGGACTGACTAAGTTTCAGATGAGTAACCTGTGCTGGTTAAAACAACAGCAATGCTTCAAATTAACTGTGGAATAAGTGTTAAACAATTAGGCCGTGTGTAAAAACAGTGACAGTGTGTGCTCCATGCATACCTGATTATTCTTCAAGAACTGTGAACTTTGTTGTTAGGCTTTTACTGCTCATAAACAGTAATCTATTGTAGCAGTATGGGGATGGTTCGCCTGCTAACTATTAATGAGGCTTATCAGAAGTTAGAACAATAGTGCACTGGCCATATATAACTGTGTATTATTGGGGCGACGTGAACATAAGACAGTGAAATGTAACTGTGCATTTATCAGCTACATTATTTACAGTAGTCAGTGTCGGAATCCACAACCCATTTTTTAGCCAGTGTAGCAACACAGTACGTCTTCACCGAGGACAACAAATGAAGAAAATAAAGTAGGCAGAACCGCTATATACCGTGTCTACTTAGTGATGTAACTGCAACTGGTAACTGTCTTGGAAGTACAAATGTTGAACTATATTCATTTATCATAATCGATGTTTCAGAAAGCCTGCAACAGTGCCATTCATTATTTAAACGACAAAATGCTGTATCAGGTTCTTATTGTAACGCTCCACTTTCCAGAAATTTATTTTCGTTGTCAAGTGTAAATATTTTCGTAAATGTGTTGTGATGTTTGCATGTGTGTGCTGTTCTGTCTCTCTTACACTGTAGTCATCTTTTTGAGGTTGTTAGGTGTACCATGCCTTCTCCATTATGCAGAAAACCACTTGTCACAAACCATCACTCCCACTGCTTATTTGTGAAATGTCACAAAAGATACTTACGTAAATATTTGCACATGACAATAAGAATAAATTCTCCAAGTATGATATGCTGAGTGTGGAAAAATATGTAACTCGTGCAGTGTTTCAAGTTACTCCCATCAGCCACCCTGCTGAGTAGAATGGTGACAGGAGACAAAGCATAAATTGTTCCAACTTTTACAGATTCACATCTGCCGAGTAGAGCAGACTGGTGTCAAGAAACTTTACCACTTAACTTTTGTAAATAGTGCTTTAAGGTCAGCACTGTGCCAACATCATTTTGTGTAAATTACTTCAGTTTTTCCTTCACAAACATTGTTTCTTAAAGCATAAATCATGGGAAAATAACGTATGTGTTAATGCAAAAATGGGGCGGGAATCAGTTTTGTGAACATAGGAAATTTGGCAGGATCCATAAAAATTGTAAGTTGTGGGAAAACATTAATTACAGGAACTTAAAAAGGGATTACACAGTAATTTTTTTTTACATACCCATATAACTGTAAAACTGTGTTTAAATTTCAGGCAGGAATATCAGCAATTCGTCGTGTTCGAAAAACTGATAACAATCGCATTGCACGTGCGTGTGGTGCTACTATTGTGAACCGCACTGATGAATTAAAGGAAGATGACGTGGGAACAAAAGCGGGTCTTTTCGAAATTAAAAAGGTAAAGTAATTCTCAGATGCTAAATTTACTGATGTAGCCAAGACTGTAAGGCAAACTATGAAGTACTGTATATTCTTTAATTTAGCAGTGAATATTATCGAAATTTTTGTTGTTTACTGTTTTTCTTCAGAATATATTCATCAGCATTTCATTTCTTTTCTCTTATTTGGTTTTAAATTAATATTATGTTTTTATTTTTTGGTGCTGGATTTGAACATTAATATACCCTTCTTCATTTTCTCAGTTTGGGGATGAGTACTTCTGTTTTATCACTGAATGTGAAGACCCAAAAGCTTGCACAATATTGTTAAGAGGTCCAAGTAAAGATATTCTAAATGAAGTGGAAAGAAACCTTCAAGATGCGCTCCACGTAGCTCGTAATATTTTGATTGAGCCAAAGTTAGTACCAGGAGGTGGTGCTGTTGAAATGGCACTCTCTCAGGTAAGTTTCTTATCTTTGTAAATATTTGTCCTGGCCATCAACTTGGTTTCCATTGATACATTTATGAAGGCAAATCAAATTTTAAATCTAACCTACAAATTGGAATTAAATTCTTTGTTAGGTTTGTATATAATAATACATGATCTGATTTCATTGTCATATGTTACAGAGCTATAAAGACTACATTTAGTTGCATTTTATGCATAGTAGCATTCTCACAAGTAATTGGTCTACATTAGTAGTTAAAACTTCAGATGAATATGCTAGTGGTGGACTTTCATTTCCAGCTAGCTATTTGTGTTCTCCTTCTCTTTCAGAAAATTTGTAGTGCATGTTCTTTTTTTTAAACACGGTGTAATCTTAGGGGACACTGGGTTGAACTTGCATACAAGTTGAGGATCACATTATTTATGTATGCTGCAGTGTTTTTCATAATATACATTATCAGATTAAATGAGATGGTGATGTGCTTCGACTTGAGATATTATTTGTAGTCACAGATATCAGAGTTTTGTGTTTGACTTTATTTACTCCTGAAATATGTGAAGAAATTACGACCATTTTTGTTGTTCTCAGGCTCTTACAGAGAAAGCGAAGAGTGTACAGGGTGTTGGTCAGTGGCCGTATCAAGCAGTTGCCCAGGCTCTGGAAGTCATTCCTCGAACTTTGGCACAAAATTGTGGTGCAAATACAATTAGGACACTGACTGCGTTAAGAGCTAAACATGCCACAGGTACAGTTCAAACACTTCCTATAACAAGATACCAAAGTTGAATATAGTTAATTTTATATACTCTGTATGTAACTCAGTAATTGCCCTCTATGTTTGTTAGCAATCCCAAACATCAATTTATACAGTATCTGAAATTCTCTGTATTATTGTATTATAGACATACTCCCTCCCCCTCCTCTCTCTCTCTCTCTCTCTCTCTCTCTCTCTCTCTCTCTCTCTCTCTGTGTGTGTGTGTGTGTGTGTGTGTGTGTGTGTGTGTGTGTGAGAGAGAGAGAGAGAGAGAGAGAGAGAGAGAGAGAGAGAGAGAGAGAGAGAGACTGTAAGGTCCAAAGTTCTCCATGGACGGCAATCCTCACTTTTGCCTGGACATTGTCTTGGAGAATAGATTCGTAACAATCGACAGAGCTGAACGTTTTAGACAGTTCCACAAAAACATATTCTTGATCATGAAAGTACCTCGACAGTGTTTGTCGTGCTGCAGTTGCAGAATTTTTGTCTGCAGATGTTGGTTGTTGCTGGATATGCTGAGTTCATGTTAAACAGATGAACCACACATTGTGCCAGGTGATAAAGCAAACATTCTAGGATTCTAGAATTGCCAGAATATGTTGTGAATATGGCTGAATGTATGTGGAAATAAGAGAAACTGTTTTTGCTTAGATATATTTTCCAATTCCAAACCTATGCTCCTAGTCCTTTGTTCCAAATATCTGGCCAAATGAAAACTTTTGGCTTACATGCGATGTTGATGAATATTCCATCAAATGATAAGCACAAATCTCCTGCAATGTAAAACTGTCAGGGTGTATACGACCCAGGCTGTACGGGGAAAACCCGGGAATTTTTTCACGTGGGAGAAAACCGGGAAAAACCCAGGAATTGTTTAGATTTCTGGGAATTTTTCATTGTTTTAGTTTTCAGTAAAAATTTTGTGATTTTGACTGGTAAGAACCAATACTCTAACAAAGAATACTGCAGAATAATAATGCAGCAACAAAACATGAACGAGAGGGGAAAAAAAACGAAAATAAAACTTAAGTTGCAAAGGAAATGCATCATATACAACAACAAAACAGTCCTCATACAATCGTCTGCCAACAGCAAAGTGTGTCAATCTTTAGGAAGACTATGCAATGCTTTATAACAACAAATTGCCTCCGATGAGCGTGACATGACAACTGTTTAAATTAGATTTGTTTGAGCTGTTGCGGGCGGGCTCTTGAGCATGCACAGTTGAGTCACGTACGAGTAGTACCTTCTCCCACTTCTGGTTACAGAAATGTGGCTGGGCGCCACTACTTAATATTGCCCTGGTTCAAGAATATAGTAAATCTGGGGCTGATGCACAGAGCCGTCTGAATTGAGGTGGGGAGTCTCCACGTGTCCTATGTTTACATTCAGTGATTTTGTTGTTTCCTCTTCGTTTATTGCTCTCACATTAAATGATAACAAAACGGATTTTAGTGGCCGGGAGCTACCAAATGAATTAAAATATGTTCGCATAATTACGGAAGGCTAAAATATGTTGTTAGTTTCAGATTTTATTTCCACCTTTCTGACAGAACAATGAAGCTATTTTTGCCGGTTTGCTAAAGAGATTTGGCTTAAAATTAATCTTTTCTGCTGAGGCAGTCAATTTATTTGAAACGAAGTGTTTAATTTCACACTGTTGGCTAGTTTCAACTGTTTGCTGCATTTCAAGTGCACGTACGGCATTATGCCATAATAAATTGCCAAACATAAGATAATGCAGTACTGGTACTCCAACAAAATTTACATACCAATGTGCATTTGAAACCGAATTATGGGTTTTAGTATGGTTCACAAAATTTCGACACTCTTGAAGTATCATCTGATGTCTTGTTTCTTTTATGACGTGTGTAAGATCTTATGTAAAATGTTTTACATGTACAAACATATGGGCTTCCTACGTCATCGTAGCTGCGAAAGTGCGGTGACGCGTGTTATCTGGCACTCTTGCAACTGCTGAAACGAACCTATTTCTAACAAAAA